>NW_023643713.1:0-9067 GCF_015228065.2 Penaeus monodon | reverse complement strand
GTTTTACACCATGAAAGCGACTATAAGTAGGATTTTAGCAACCTATGTACATAATTTTTGTCGCACGAAAGTTATATTGGCATTACCCGAACTTCAGGAAGTAATATACTAAACGTAGAGAACTTGCTGTTCATGGCAAAACTTTTACTTTGAATTTACGATACCACTGTTTATTACAGGAAGGAATGTGATCGTCGAGATAAGTAATGGTTATGAAAATGTTCATGTTGATTGTGACAGCTGAAAACAGCGAGGTGCTAGTGATAGTGGCAAAACTATATGATAATACAATAGAAACAGTGGAAATAGTAGTAATTATGATAATACTTATATTTTACACCAGAAACAATTATTTTATTCCTCTGTTCTATGTAATTCGCATATCAGTTTTCATTCTTATATAAGTTGAAGTTTTCATCACAAAATGCTTTTGCGGTACCCGGCGCCTTCTCGAGAACTGTTCGAGTGTGAAGGCATCTTCGCTCTTCTTCGTCTTTGATTTTACGTAATCTTCCACCGGTTAGTCTGCTATTAATCTCTTCCTCCCATAGGCTCTTCTTTATTCTACACTCCTTTGCCCCCCATCTCCATCATCTTCTACCGGGCCTTTTTCCCTACGCGCCGTCCTCTCTCTCCTCCTCTCCTCTCTCTCTCTCTCTCTCTCTTTCCCCTTTCCAATCTTCCTCCTTTCTCCCCTTGCTCCATTTCCTCGAGCCTTTTTAAACTTTATGACCCCCTTCCTGTCGCCGCCCCGCAAGAAACTGTTGACGAAAGCCCGCGGAACTATAGGAGAGCGCATTAAGATATCACGAAGAGGACAAATCCTCCGAATGGCTTTCCTGTTATTTGTGACGCCTGAAAAAGCCTTGAAGACGAACCTCGGGGCGAGCACAGCAGGGCGGGGCGGGGGGCTCTGGCGGCGGGAGGAGCGTTCGGCACGGGACCCAGACGAAAAATCCGCCCGGGTTTTTTTGCTCGGTTCCGAGTTCCCCTCGGGCCCGCGGGGGTTGCCGGGGAGACTCTCGAGGCTGGGATGTTGGGGGGGTGTCTTCCTGTGCTTTTATTTTTTTTTCCTTTTTTTTTTTTTTTTCACTTTTTTATGGCTTTTTTTTAAAGAAATTTCCTCGGCCCCTCATTTTTTTCCTCGTTTCCCTTCCCATTTTCTTTTTTTCTCCTTAAAAAGGATGAAATCATTTATGTGTCTCTGCGGCGGGTAAAGGACGTTACGCAAAACATCATCTCTCTCGCTCTCTCTCTCCCCGAAGACAACTTATATGCTAAGTTAAAGAAAAATTTAGTCTGTCCTCATTTTATTTATTTTTGGCTATAAATCTTACGTAGATGAGGGAAAGGAAAAAAGGGTTCGGGGTTTTCAAAACTGAATCATTTTAAATTATTTTTAAAAATTTTGTGTTACGATAGGTGGCTGGGGCAAATTTTTTTTATGGCTCGTATTGAAAAACTTCTCTGGATCCATGGAAAAGATTAATTACAATGCCTCTTTGTGTGTTTGTAAATAAAGAAAAAAGAGAAAAAATAAGTTGCTAAACCAAACCAATGTCTAAAAAAATTTGAAGGATTAAATAACAAAAGGGCTTCATCCCATAAAACCCCATAAATTTTCATTTTCTCTCTTTAAGTTGTAAAAAAAAAAAAAAAAAAAAAAAAAATACGCAGCACTATAAATCCTACATATTATGATATATGCCAATATATCATTCGACACGCATATTCTGAAGGGCCCTTTTTGCTGATATTTTTTATATTTTGCCCTTTTCTATTGCCTCGTTTACTAGGTCTCCCCCTTTCATGCTCTCCCTGCGTTTCTTTTTCTTTTCTTCTAACACTCTCTTTATTTTCCTACCTCCTCTCTCTTCTCTTCTATTAACATGTTCTCCTTCTTCTTGTACTTTATCTTCCCTCTCTACTTTCTGTCCTTTTCTCTTCCTCTTCCTCCTTTTCCAACCCTCCTCTTACTCCATAACCTCGTCCTTCCTCTCTTCCTCTCCTCATTTTCTCCTCCTTCTCCTCTCCTCCCCTCTTCTACCTTTTTCTCATCTCCTTCCAACCTTGCTAGCTCCCTTCTCCTTTCCCCCTTTTCTCCTCTCTCTCCCCCTTGCCCTACTCTCTCCTCCATCATCTCTTCCTCCGCCATCCCCCTTTTTTTCGTTCAACCCCTCTTCCCCCCTCCTTCCTTCCTTTTCCACCCCCCCACCCTCTCCTCCCCCCTTTCCTTCCAATCTCCCTTCTCTTTACCTCCTTCCCCCCCCCCCCTCTTCTTCCTCCTACCCCTTCCTCCCGTTCGTCCTTCCTCGGGCACAACATCTTCCACCCGCTTGTTCTCTTGGGGATTTATACGCAGCAAAACGCCCGACCTGTTTTTCCTGTGCTGCCGGAGAAGGAGACCCGCGCGCTGATAGATGGCAGCACTAGGAAATCGTTTTTTGCACTGTGGGTTTTTTTTCCCTTTTTGGAGAAATACACAAAAAGTTTTTTTTTTCGTGTTTTTTTTTTTTTTTTGGTTGAGTAGCAGATATAATGATGAGAGCTGGTGATTATTTTTGTATTATGATTATTATTTTTTTCTTTTTATTGCGTTTTATTATTGCGTTTCATTTTCATTATTTATTATTTATTACTTTTATTTTTTTATTATTGATTCCCTTTTTTCATTATCTAATTTATTCCTTTTTTGGGTTTAACTTAATGCTAATAAAAGCATTCGAATTAGCTTTTGCGTTATGTTCAAACTTTAAATTTCTATTACATCTATCAAAGGGAAAAACAACTTCAATATTTCGCGACTTTTATTCAGTAGTCAAAGCATAATGATAGTGAAAGGAGGAAATGATGATATAATGCTGTAATAAAAATATGACCATGATGACACTGTTCTCATTATGTTCTAATGTTTGGTGATATGATAAAAAACTATAACACAATCTATGATAATGATAATAAAAATGATAACAAAAATAATAAAAAACAATAAGATATGAAGGAATGATAATGTAAATTTTAATAAAAATAACAATAAAATAAATGAACGTAATAATATATAAAAAAATACCTTAAAGATAATATGAAAAATCAGCATAATGATATATGGTAATAAAGATGATGATGATAATAATGTAATAATTAAAGATAATATAATAATAAAAAAAAATAATAAAAACAATATAACAACAAAAACAAATATAACAGCAACAACAACAACCAAAAAGCATAATGAAAAATATTTAATAATAAATAATAATAATAATAAAAATAAATAATAATAATAATAATGATAATAATAATGATAAAGATAATATTAAACTATTAATACAAATAAAAAAAAAGATGATATGTTATAATATAAGTAATGATAAAGATTAAAATAATGGGAAAAATATGATCGTTAAAAAACAAATAATATTAGTACTAAATTTTATAATAAAAAATACTAAAACTATACTCAAATAATGATAATAATAATAATAATAATAATAATAATATAAAATGTAAGATAAAGATATTATATGATAATAAATATATAATAATAATATAATAATATAATATATATATATATTATATGTAATATAACACAACACACAACACACAAAAATAAAAAAAAAAAAAAACATATATAATATATAAAAATAATAATATATAATATATATATATATATATATATAAATATTAATATAAAATAATAAAAATATATACAACACACACACAAAATAATAAATAATAATAATAATAATAATATATAAAAAAAATAATAATAAATAATAATAATAAATATAATAATAATAATAAATAATAAAAATAATAACAATCAATAATAATAAAAATAATAATAATAATATAATAATATAATCAATATAATATATAATAATAATAATAATTGATAAAACAAATAATAACAAGAACAGCAAAAAAATAAAAATAATGATAATAATAATTAATAATATAATAATAATAATAATAATAAAAATATATAAAATATTATATATTTATTATATAGATAATATATATATTATATATATATCTATAACCCTATATATATATATATCCCATATATTATATTTTATATATATAATATATATATTATATATTATTATATATATATAAAAATAATATTAACAACCACACAAACCCCAACCCACACACAAAACACACACACACACCCACACACACACACACTCACACACCCACACACACCACACACACACACAACACACACACCACACCACATATATATATTATCTATATATATATATTTTATTTATATATATATATACATATATATATATATATTATATAATATATATATTTTATATCTGTGTGTGTTATATATCTATCTATATCTATATCATATCTAATCTATATCTATCTATCATCTATCTATTATATATATTGTATATATATACACATAATAATATATAAAATATATATATATATATATATAATTATATATATTTTATATATATATATATATATATATATTGGGGGTTTTTATCTTCCAGTGTAATCAACCGGAAGAGTGTTTTTGTATACATATATACATATATTCATATATATAATATTAATAATAGTATAATGATGATGATGATGAAGGTAATAATAGCAATGATGATGATAATATAATATAATAATAATAATAATAATAATAATTAATATATAATAATAGTAATAATAATAAAAATCTAATAGTAATAATAATATTAATAATAATAATGATAAAACAATAATAATGAATAACGATAATGATGATCCAATATTAATGAAAAAATAATGGTATGATAATAATAACAACAAAGATGATAATTGGATGCTGTTAATGACAATGTCGACAGCATCCAAATCATCCAAATGTGTGTAGTTGATCATTACAGGGAAATGGATAATAAGTGGCTGACGAAAAATCGCAGCTTAAAAAAGATAACTGTGACCATAAAACCAAGAACAACTCGTGGATAAAAAAATCTAAACCAACAGAGAAAGAATTTTGACCCAATCATGTGTTCCAGACTATTTTCAAACGGGATCGGTTCTTCGAAAACGAGACCGTGGATTGAACCCGTCCAGGCGCTCGATGGCGTTATAGCCTCTCCATTTCATCCGGCACATTGACCACTTGCCGCCTGGAGGTCGTGATAAATACTTGACTGTTTGTTATTGGTTTTTTGTACACGCTTCTTCCCTACTCTCGGTACACTGGGAGGCATGGGGAGGGGCATCTGAGGCTGACTTCTAGATTTCTGGATGTTTGGTGTCCTCGACTTTCTCTTCCCGGTGAGCGCCATGTCATGTAGAGGATCGCTTGTTACCTAATGGAAGGCTATTCAGTTAATCGGGTGAAGAATATGGAATACATTTCCTTAGACCAAACCTAAGTTTTGGATTCATCCTACTTCAAGGAATTTTTTGGGAAAAGGATCCGGGGGGAAGAACTTGACAAAGACTGGGTACTAAGTCTCTTCGGCAAGTTGAAATGCTTGTAGAATCCTGATTGACGAGCTACAGCCAAAGGAACAGAGAGATCGCAGAGGGCTTTTACACTGAGGCCGAGATAGGGTTTGCTCCTATGCAAATGATCTGTTATTCCATTTGCAAGAACTCCGATACTCTCTTTCGTCTCAAATGAGTTGTGGGAAAAAGACGGGGATGCCATTCCTTTGAGTTCGACGTTTGGCTAATAAACGAAGGAGAGAACTTTGCACTCGAGGAGAAAAGCAAGAAGTTGGTATTGCTTAGCGTTGCAGGGGGAAAACGAGACCTGTCAAAACACAATGTTGGCGTAGTTTTCGCATACCAAAAGAGAATACCTTTGTTTTTACACACATACAAGAAGTACAGACGTATGCGAATGAATGAAACCAAGAAGAGATTTACGAAAGAAAGGCCAATTCCCAGGCTCAGATCCGAATACCTGCGAGGGGAAAAAGGCCTTTTGCTCCCAAAAATCATCGCCTTAATATAACTGCATGGCAGAGATAAATAATTATCAGACTGACGTTGTTTTATATGATTTGACTTTCACAATTACTTGACAGATATTTAAATAAGTAAATGAAATTTTTGAATGTAGTGGCTAAGAAACTTAACAGCTAATTTTTTATATATAATATAATATATTATATATATATATATATATTAAATATACTTAAAAAAAAAATATATATATATATATATATATATATATATGAATAAATATATGAATAAATATATACACACACACACACATTACACGCATATAAAATATATATATATTTTATATATATATATATATATATATATATATATATATATATATACATACTACATACATATACACCACGTGTGTGTGTGTGTGTGTGGGGTGTGGTGTGTGTGTGTGTTGTGTGTTGTGTATGTTTGTGTAGTATAAATTATAATAAATATGTATCATATATGTATATATATGTAAATATATATAATATTATATATATTATATAAATATATATATCATGCTATATATACTATAATAATTATATATATATATATTTATATATATATTATATATATTATATTATTTATTATTATAATATTATTATTATCTATAATATATATATATATATATATATTATATATATATCTTAAATTATATATATATACCATATATTAGTATATACATATCATATTATATATATATATTATTAATTATTATATATATATATATTAAAATTTTTATAATATAAAATTATATAATATATATTATATATTTATATATATATATATATATATTTTTTTTTTTTTTTTTTTTTTTTTTTTTTTTTTTTTTTTTTTTTTTTTTTTTATAAACATTTCATACAGATGCGCGCTCGCGCGCGTGTGTACATAAACAATAAAAACTGATTGCGACTTCGCATTCAGCCGGAGGTCCCTGTCGGTGCTTCGAACCCGCGATCGTGAATTCGAATCTGGCGCCTCGACTCACTCGGCCTTCCGTGTCGAGGGAGGGAGATAGGAATTGGAAATGGGTTTTGTTGGGCTATTTTTCTTCTTTTGTAAGACGAGCTCTACCGTGTGTGTATGTGTCTTGTTGTGTTATGTGATTGTGTGTATGCGTGTGTGTTGTGTGTGTGTGTGTGGTTGTGTGTGTGTGTTGTGTGTGTGTGTGTGTGTGTGTGTGTGTGTGTGTGTGTGTGTGTGTGTGTGTGTGAGTGAAGAAAATCAGTTAAAAGTAACAAAAAATACAAATTTCATAAATAATAAGAGGTTACTGAAGGGAGAAGGTGGATAGATAGACAGATAGACAATAGATGACAGACAGACAGACAGAACGACAGACAGACAGACATACGACAAACAGACAGAACGAGAGACAGACAGACAGACACAGATAGAGAAACTCAGATCTTCAGATCCGCATGACTAATCGAACCTCTTAAACCCGCTTCAAACCCACCCGTCCTGTATTCCTGCAAAATTGATAGGAATCTTGAAATCAATCCTCAAGACTTTTAGGAATATGCAATTAAATACTTTCATTCTCCACAAGGAATCCAAAGCGAAAGGAAAGAGCTGCACGCGTGGGAATTCCCCGTGACTGAATCCGGCTGCCTTGGGTGGGGAATTGCAAGGTTTTTTTTTAATTTTCCTTGCCTTTTTTGGGGGTCTTGTTGAAAGGCTGTTTAGATGTCGGTATTAGACGATGGGGTGGGGGGAGGGGGGTCGTGTTTATAAACAAAATACATACGCCCAGGTGTGTCGGTATGTGTTTATATTTTTTTTATGGATGTATCTGTGTACGTTTGTGTGGATGTAGATATATAGGTAAACACACACGCACACACACACACAACACACACACACACACACACACAACCCCAAGCATAACCCCATACACACAAACATATACATACACACACGCCCCACACACACACACCACACGCACAACACACACACAAAACACAAAACCCCACACACACCACAAGCACACAAACCAAAACAACGCCCACACCCCTCCATTTTCCGCACCAGCGTCAAACACCTTTAAAACGTCTCCTGCTGGTACTTAAACAGCTTTCCATCGCGAGGCAAAAGGCCCCATTAGCCGTGACAGCCACTAATCCCGCATTATCCCTGATTATCTCCGATAACGGGCGCCCCTTTCCGCCGTGAACCCACGCGGACCTGGCGTTTAAGTAAATTCCCGACAGGATGGTAAAATGGGATCGAATTTCTTTGGGGTTTAAGGGAAAGGGAAATAAAAGAAAGAAAAAAAAATTTCTACGAATTTTGTTAGAAAGGTAAAAAAAAATCTACAGGAAGGGGAAAAAAATTAAGAAAGACGGAAGAACAGAAAAAAGAAAGAAAAAAAACCGAAATGTCTTTAAGAAAGAAAAAAAGGGGAAAAAAGGGAAAAATTTTAAAAAGGTAAAAAAAAATCTTGGAAAACAAATAAATAAAAGGGAAAGGGGAATTTTTTAAAAGGGAAAAACCCAAAGAAAGAGAAGGAAAAAAGAGAAATTCTAAAAAAGCAAAAAATAGAAAGGGAAGAAAATGTGTTAGAAAAAAAGTAAAACAAAGTAAGGGAAAAAAAAAGAAAAAAAAATAAAGAAAAATAAAAAAAAAAGATAAAAAGAAAGAAAGAAAAGTAAGAGAAAATCTAAACGGAAAGTGGGGAAAAGAAAAAAATTAGAAAATTTTAAATAAAAAAAAGAAATTAAAAAAAGCTTTTCAAAAAAAAAAAAAGGAAAAAGAAAAAAAAGAAAAGAAAAGGAAGAAAAGAAGAAGAAAGGGAAAAAGAAGAAGAAAGAAGAAAGAAAAAAAGAAAAAGAAGAAGAAAGAAGAAGAAGGAGAAAAAAAGGAAAAAAGAAGAAAAAAGGGAAAAAGAAAAAAAAAAAAAAAAAAAAAAAAAAAAAAAAAAAAAAAAAAAAAAAAAAAAAAAAGGGGGGGGGGGGGGGGGGGGGGGGGGGGGGGAAAAAAGGAAAAAAAGAAGAAAAGAAAAAGGGGAAGAAGAAGAAGAGGAAGAAGAAGAAAAAAAAGAAAAAGAAAAAGAAGGGAAAAGAAAAAAAGGAAGAAGGAGGAAGGGGAAAAAGAAGAAGAAGAAAAA
>NW_023643712.1:0-9068 GCF_015228065.2 Penaeus monodon | reverse complement strand
TCCCCCACCTACTAATTAAATGGCATTTCACCATGGTCGTCCACCTTTTTTAATCTTTTTCTTTTCCCTCTTTTTTTTTTTTTTATTTCGAATAAGCAAACATAGAAACGTTTCGACTTTTAAAATTCCTAATAGAAAACGTAATCAAACAAACCACTTGTTTTTTTTTTTTTTTTTCTTCAACGAAAAATTAAAAGGAAAATAAATTTTTAAAACGTCCCTTTTGTCTTCCACCTTTCATTGTAATTGACTCAATTTTTATTCAAAATTTTCATTTTTAGAATGTTTTTTCAATTGCCATATTACTTTATAAAATCCCTGGGTTTTTAAAGGTGGGACCAGAAAAAAAATTTAAAATTAGAAAAGAGCCCTGAATGAGGTTGAAAATTATTAAATATAAAAAGCATTGTATTTAAAATTATATAATAATATATATATAATATATATATATATATTAATATTATATATAATTAATTATATTTATATAATATATATATTATTAATTAATATTTGGTTTGGTGTGTGGTGGTGTTGTTGTTGGGTTGGTTTGTGGTGGGGTGTGTATGTGGTGTGGGCCTTTCTGTAAAATAAAACTACTTATACTGGCCCGAAAAAAAAAAATAATAGTTATATATATTTTCTTTAAACAAAAAGAAGATTATAAGCAGAATATGTAAAATTATTTAATACAAATTGCTTTTTTTTTGTTAATTCTTTTATCTTTTGCTATGCACATATGTTCTACAAAAAACATATTTCATATATATACACATACATTATAGGAGCATATATAACAAGGTTGCTTTTAAAAAAAGGGGAAATGTAAAATGTTTTACGTCCTTTTTTATCGCGAACCTTTTAAACATTTTTTTTCCCCCTCTGAGAGGTAAATAATAAAAAGGTGTCAGACCTGCGAAACCAGGCATCACTTTTTCCCCTGCAAGTTCCTGCTTCTAGAAAAGTACATCATACAAATATTTATCAAACATGAAAGACAGTAAGGGCTTGGTTTTTTTCTTAACATTAATTTTATTAAAAAATTGCCCATAAAAGTGTTTTTTAGTAAGCAAAAAATTTTAGTAAGATCAAACTATATTTTTTTTTTACTTTTTAACCAATATATGAAACGTTTCCAGCTTTTCTGTTCTCCCATACTGGCGGCTTGTGGGTTTTTGTGGGGCTGAGGGACCGTCCCCCCCTTTCCCTACCACGCCCCCCCTGGACCCCCACACAACATTCAACCCTTTACAAGCAGATCCCCCATTCATCCCGCGACAACGGAGCGAGTCCCATCCCTGCCCGCTTGGACGGCCAAAAACTTTAACAGCTTTTTGACGTTGAGACTGGGGGATTGGGCAATCGTCCAGGAGCGAGGTCCCCCTGGGCGGCCCCCAGGTGGGCGCCCTCAACAGGGGAACCGTCAGGTTTTAGTTTCATTCACTCTTCACATTTTTTAAAAAATTTTAAAAAAGAAAAAAAGTGGCGTATTTTTCCCTACTTCAAGGTGCCACAAGGTTATTTTTTAAATTAAAAAAAACCAATGAAAATTTAAAAGTCGTGGTCTAATCGTGGCATATTAGAAATCCACACCAATTTCCACCACAAACCACACGTGTTGTGTTTTTTGTCTGTGCATGTATATATGTCTAATCAAAACCTAAAAAAATTTCCTTCCCTTTTCAGCTTCACCTTCCCCAAGATGGCCCAGGTCTTCGATTCTCCAATTCGTCTCCCCGCTGATTCTTTAAACGGTTTTTTACCAAACCTCAGTCCCGCCCTTTCCTGCCCGTCCCGCCCCTGCCATTCCCCCCCCACCCCAATCTCCCCCGCCCCCCACGGCCCCCTCGAGCAGATTCGAAAACGAGGTTCGACTTTAAAAAAAACTCGAGGCTCGCGCCCCCGCGAAGAAACAACGTTCCAGTCATTCAAAGCCAAGGGGGGGACAGGCCCAAACCCTTTCTCGCCCCTCTACGGTCAACCTCACCCAGTTAAAGGTGATTTTCCCCACTGAACTTCAAAACGCCAATTAAGCCCTTTTGATACTCCCCTTTATTCCTAACTTCCCAGTCTATATTTTTTCTAAGCGGCCCACAACTTATGTGAAATTCCGTAAAAGCTTTTTTTTTTTTACCATGCATTGGAGTGTTTATTTTGTCTTTTAAATAAATAAAATAAAAAATGTTAAAATCAAAAATTTTTTGATTGTAAAATTTGAACAACAATCTGGCATCCTAAAAAAAGGACAAAAACCTATTTTAAAAAAAAAAAAAAAAAGAAAAAAAAAAAAAAAAAAAAAAATCTTACTTTTTTTAAATGGTTTTTTTTGCCGTGTCAAACGGTGTAAAAAAAAAAAAATAACTACCAAAACCAAAAAAACCAAAACCTACCTGAGCCGAAATCATAACCTTTTTTTTATAAAATTTTTATTTTGTTTTATTGGCCATATTATTAATTTCCAGTATTTTGCAGAAAATCGTTTTAGATTTACACACATGAATAATGAAAATATAGGAGGCATCTTTCCATATAAACAATTAAAAAAAAAATAAAAAAAAAACAGGGACAGCTATTTTAATTCCACATGTTTCATTAGATTAAATTAGATTAAATTTAAAATCTGAGGCCAAAAATTAGTTTTTTTTTTTTTTTCGGCTGTTCACATAAAATTTTTTTTAAAAGGATATTCAAAATCTTTTCTTTTAGGGGAAATTTATTTTTCCCCGAATTAGGGGGGGCAGTCCCCCCCGCGAAACAAAAAAAGTTGTTTGGTTTTTTTACTTTTTGATTTTGTTTGGAATTTTTAGTAAAAAAAAAAAAAAAAAAATGATTTTAAAAATATAAAAAAAAAAATACTAAAACTTAATTCATCTCTTTTTATAGTTTTTTTTAAACCAATAACCAGTGGCCAACATCGAAACTATAAGGAGTTTAGATAAAGATGAAGGTTTTAGTTTTCATTGAAGCAATTGTTTGGTGATAAAAGATGTTTTTTAGGAAATTAATACGTGGTAAAAAAAAAAACAGAATATTTTAACTTGGAAAACGGGCCACTAAATCTCAACTTAAAATATTTCAAAGGTTTCCCGTTCTTCCCGCAATTTCCTTTAGAAATAACGTGTTTATAACCCCCCCTATTGTAAAATCAAGGTGTTTTTAAGGGGGGGCCCTGGTTCCCCCCCGAATTATTTCTATTCATTTTTTTTATTTATTTTTTTTTTTCCCAGGGCGGGGAAAAAAAACCCGATTCCCCGGGGTCCCCCTCCCCCACGGGGAAGAACCGGCAAAAAGGTTAAAAAACTGACCCCTTTATACAAAAGTTTTTACCGAGGAAATAAAATTATGGAGAGTAAAAAAACTTAAAATTTGAAATTATCTAAAATTTTTTTTATAATTTGATTTTCTTGTTTTTTTTATTTTACCGGGGGGTGGTCCCCATTCCATCTATTTTACTTTAATTTTCATCTGTTTTTTTTTACTTTGAAAAATTCACAAAAAATAATAACTCGCTTTTAAAAATCTTCAGCTTTTTTCCCCAAGCCAAAATAATGTAATGGAAAACAACACCACAAAAAGGGGGATATGGGGTTAAAAATTGCTTCGTTTTTTTGTTTTTTTTTTTTTTCAATCGAGAAAAAAAAAAAAACAAGAAAAAATTATGGACTGGTTTTTTTCCTTTCCACCCCAAAAAAAAAAATTTTTTTTAAAAACGACCGTTAAAAATTTCCAATTTAATTTTCCCAATTTTGATTAAAAAAAACCCCGATTTGCATTGGAAAACGTTTTTAAAAAATTAGAAAGGGTTTTTTAACTGAAGGAAAAATTGTTAACATTTAAAATCGGTTTTAAAAAAACAGCGGGGGAAAATTTTTGATAATTTTTCGGGTTTTTCCTTTTTTAAAAATCTCCCCAACCTGTCGTTTGATTCGCCCTTTTTTAATTTTATATTTTTCCCACCAGTTTTTTGTGTCCAAATTAAAAAAAATATAAAATAATTTTAATATTATTATATATATTAATTTTATATTATTATAAAATAAAATTAAAATTATTTATATATAATTTTATATTTATATAATATAAATATATGTATAATTTTTTTTGTTGTAATGTTAAAAATTATTTAAAATATAATATATTTATTAAATATATAATTTATATATATTATTATATATAATTAATTATATATGTTTATAATTTGTGTAATTGTATAAAATATATTTTAAAAAATATATATTATTATTATTTAATATTAATTATATTTTTAAATTAAAAAATTAATATTTTAAATTTATAAAATTTTATTTATAAAATAATTATTATATATATTTTAAACTTTAATAATTTAAATTACGTGGTTTTTTTTTTTTTTTTGTTCCTTTAACAATTTCCTTAATTTCATTCCGGGGGGCCGGCCTAATCGATTTTTCCAATTTTTCCCCCCATGACAAAAAAAAAAAAAAAACCAACCTAACGGGGATTTTTTGTTTTGAAAAAAAAAAGAAAAAAAAAAAAAAAAAAAAAAAAAAAAAAACAGTGAAAAATAATAATACCTTTTTGTTGGTGGGGGGTTGGGGGTATACATAATAATATATCCAGGTTTTATACGAACATTGTATTAATGTAAATAAGGGTTTTAAATAAAAGAAAACATTTTTTTACATCTAACTGCTTAACATACAAAAAAAAACCCCAAGACCACACACAAAAAGCAAAATACGCGTATGAGAAAAACTTAACCATGGGGGTATATATACATATACATTCCCAAACCAAACACAACCCCCAATTTCTTGAGTGTGTGTTTTTTAATGTTGTTGTTGGTTAAAAAATAACGTACATTATATTCTGGCATAAAAAATAAGATTTAAAAAAAAAAAAAAAAAAATTTAAATTTTAAAGTTTTTTTTTTTTTAAAAAAAAAAAGGGGAAAAATGTAAAGCCGTTTTTTTACGTTTTTTTTAAATTCGCGACCCTCCCATTTTCTCCTCTTGGGGGTTAATATAAAGGTTGCAGGCTTTTGGCGAGCCAAAAAAACATCCAACCTTTTTTTTGGGCAGTCGCCACTACAAAAAGTTAATTAATAAAATAATAATCAAACATTGGAAGGGGGGCTTTTTGGGGTGTTTTCTTAGCCATTTTTTTGGGTTTGTTCCAGCCCCCCCTTACTTTTCGTTGAAAATCTTAGTAAATAGTAGAGTAATAAATGGGAAAGATCAAAATTTTTCACTCACATTTTATGAAAAAACGTTTTTTCCCAGCTTACTCTTGCCCTTTGGGTGGGGGGGCCCTATTGGGCTGTTGGCTGAGAAAACCCCCCCTTTCCTCTCCTTAACCCCCCCCCCCTTGCCACCCCCCCACACATCCCCCTTCGCCCGTTCAAGCCAATTCCCCCATCATTCCGCCGCCGAAGCGAGCCCCCATCCTGCCCGCTTGACGGCACTTTACAGTTTTTTGACCGTTTTGAGGGGACTGGGGAGGGGGGGGAAAAAAAATTGGGTCAGAAGCGGGGGTTCTTGGGGCGGGCCCCAGGGTTGGGCCGCCCTCAACAAGGAAAAAAAAAAACCGTCAGGTTGTTTTTTTCATTTCCACCCCTTTTTTTACATTCTATACTTAAACAGGGAAAAAAGGTTGTGGAAAATTTTTTTTTTTTGCGGGGCGATTGAAAAGTAAAGGTCGGTCTAAAAAAATTTAAATTTTTTTTATTAACCCCACATATTTTGTATGGTAAAATATTTTTTTTTTATGTATTTTTCCCAATTATATTGTATGTGAAGAAAATAGAAGAATTTTTTTTATCTACAATTTATATTTTTTAAATAAAACAATATATTACAAAAACAAACTTATGGTTTTTTCCGTTCCAGCTTCCACCTTTTTCCCCCGATGGCCAAGCCCCCCCCCCCCCCCTTTCCCGAATCTTTCGGGTTTTCGGTCGTGATTCCTTAACGGTTTTTTTTTTAAACCCAACCTCCAGTCCCCCCCTTCCTGGCCCGTTCGCCCCCTCCCCCAAATTCCCCCCACCCCAAATTTCCCCCCCCCCCCGGCCCCTTGAAGGCAGATCGAAAAGAGGTAAAAAACCCTTTGAAATTTCGGGGGGGCTTTCCCACCCGCCGGAAAGAACAACCCCCGGGGTCCCCCAAATCAGGCCATGGAACAGGGCCAATCCCCTCTCGGGCCTCTACGGGTCAAAACCTCAAGTAAAAAAATGTTTTTTTAAACTAAAAAAAACAACCCCCCAAAAAAACAAAAACCAATTGCCCTTTGTTTTTGTTTTCCCCCTGTTTTTTTTTTCTATTTTTTTTTCCCCTGTCTTTTTTTCCTTTTATCGGCCCCCACTATGGTGAATTTTCCCCGTACGTTTTTTTTCGGCAATCGGTTTTTTATATCCCTTCTTTATTTGGGATAAAATAAAAAATCCAAAGCCCTTATGTTCCAGTTGTTTTTTTTTTACAATTTTGGGATTATCCAAAGGCAATAACCCAAACCTCAAAATTAAAACGTTAATTTTTTTAACCCACTATTTAAATAACTATTATTTAAAATTTATCTTTATTCAAAAAATTATAAAAAATAATCCCCCCCCACTTTTTTTTACATGGGGGCCCGTTTTTATTTTTTTTTTTCCAAAAAAAAAAATTTTAAAATATGATTAGTTTTTTTTTAAATATATCAGGGAACCCACAAAGGGATTATTTCCACCAAAAACTGGCCTTCCACCAAACCTGTCGATTTTACCCCCTTCATTCCGGGTTTCCCCCCACCTGGAATTCAGTAGATGCCCTTATTTTCCTGAGAAAAAAAATTTTATCTTTTTTTCTACAGCCCCCCCAGTTAAAAAAACCCAAGTTTTTTTTTCTAGAAGGATATCAAAAAAAAACTTCTTTCAAAAAGGGGATTAATTTTGGGTTTTGGTTTAAATTTTTTTGAAAACAATTATGAATGGTTTTAAAAAAGGGATTTTTTTAAAATTGATTAAAAAAAATTATTTATTAATCTAATTTTAATGCTATATTTTCCATGAGAAATTTAAACCATTAAAAAAAGTTTAAACGCAAGGCAAAATTATAAAAAAGCAGTTTTTAGGATAGGATAGGAATTTTTGTTAAAATATTGGATAAAAAAATAAAATTTGGGTAAAATGATTATTTAAAATATTTAGGAATTATTTAATTCTTTTAAATTTTGTATATTTTTAAATAAAACCCATTACCAAAAGTCAAGTTTTCCCAAAAGCAAAATTATAAGCAGGTTTTAGATAGGATTAGGATGAGCAAGGACTGTAAAATGCCAAGAAATTATATATGTTAGGATAAAAAAATTTTAATTTTATTATATTTTCCTTGGAAAAAACGGCCCCCACATCAGTCTCTTAGTAAAGCCATATGCTTTTTTAACTATCAATTTACATGAAAAGGAAAAACTCTACGGTGGAAACTGTGTTTGAGATCGGCGTCTCAGTAGTAAAAAACTTTTTTCTCCCCGGGCGGGGAAAATCGAAAAAAAACCCCGGGTCTCCCGCGTTGACAGGCCGGGGAATTTTACTAAACCCACTATACTACCGAGGGAATTCCGAAAAATTTTTAGAAGAAAAAATAGAAAATATATCCGGCAAATTTTAATTGATATTTGAGTCTTTTTCACGGCACCTTTACTAAATTTATGTTCATTCTTTCCCACTATTGGTCGTGCCAAAAAACTGTTTTTTTTTTTTTTTTTGTTTTTTTTTTTTTTTACTTTTTCCGGAATAAAGGGCAGACATAGATCGTTTCGACTTTTTTAAAATTTTTTCTAAATAGGAAAAGTAATGAAAAAAAAACCAAACATAGTTTTTCTTTTTACTTCAATCGAAAAAAATGAAATAAAAAATTTTTTTATTAACGTCTTTGTCATTCCCTGTAAATGATTGTTTATTTTTTATTATATTTTTTTTTTATTTTAGATGTTTCATTTTCTTATCATATTACTTTACAAATCCCTGGGTTTTTTTTTAAAAAAGGGCGGACTTAGAAAAAACTTTTTAAAAATTAGAAAAAAAGGCCTTGGAATGAGGTGAAAATTAGTTTTTTTCAATATAAGCTATAATAAATTTTTTATTTGTTATATATTTGGCGTTGGTGTGTGGTTGGTGTGTTGTGTTGGGGTGTGTGGTGTGGTTTTGGGGTGTGGTGTGTGGGGTGGGGGTGTGTGGGGTGTGTGTGTGTGTGGTTTTGTGGTGGTTGTGGTGGTGTGTGTGTTGTGGTTTTTATGTATAAAAAATGTATACCATATATGTGTATAATATAATAATTATATATTATATATATATAATATTATTATTATATATATATATAATATAAATAATATTTAATTATATAAAACACATAGAGAAATGATATAAATAGATATGCGTGGGGGTATGGTAAAAAACCATGTATTATACGATGCTTTAATAAACAAATTGCTATGTATATTTGTGTACAAAAAAAACATTATCCCATATAACCATAGGAGAGTTATTTATAACAGGTGCTTATAAAAGGGGAATGTAAAATGTTTACCGACTTTTTCGCGGACCTACCATTTTCTCCCTCTGAGAGGGTTTATAATTAAAAAGGTGTCCAGGACCTGCGAAAAACCCGCATCACTTTTTTTGCAGTTCTGCTCTAGAAAGTACACCAAATACTATCAACATGAAGGACAGTTAAGGCTGTTTTTTCTTAGATTTCTGGCCTTTATTATTCAAAATTGCCATAAAAGTGTTATTTAGTAACAAAAAATTGGTAAGAATCAACTATATTTTACTCATTCATATATTGAAACGTTCCAGCTTGGGTTTTTTTTGGTCCCTTACTGTTGGCTGTTGGTTTGGTGGCTGAGGGGGGGGGCCGTCCCTTCCTACGACGCCCCTGCCACCCCCCAACATTCCTCACCTGTTACAGCAGAATTCCCCATCATCCGCGGGGGCGAAGGGGGAGTCCATCCTGCCCCGGGTTGATGGTACTTAAGCTTTTGGACGTTTGGGGAAAACCCCGGGGGATGGCAATCGTCCAGGACGAGTCTTTGGGGGTCCCCGGGGCCCTCCAAAAAAG
>NW_023643711.1:0-9070 GCF_015228065.2 Penaeus monodon | reverse complement strand
ACGTAATAACGTACTAATAAGATATGTATAAATAATTATTATAAAATCGTTATTATTGTTATTATTATTGTTATTACTATTATCATTGTTGTGGTTATTAGTATTATTGCAAAAATATATACTATAACTCCAATAATTGCAATAATAATGATAACAATTGCAATAATGATGATAATAATTGCAATAATGATGAAAATTATGATGATAATGATGATGATAACGATATTAATGATGATAATCATGATAATGATGATGATAATAACAGGAATTGTGTCCATATATAATATAAAAAAGGTATAAGAAAAATTATTCCCAAAAGTCAAAAAAGCGGCAAAATCTAGCGAAATATAGCCTTTTGAGAGTATACTCCAAAATGACGTTTTTTCGATTTCTCTGGTGATTTCGGCAATTATTAGGATAATAATGATAATAATTACCAGAATTGTATTAATCATAACAATAATGATGATAAAAGTGAGAATAAAGAGAATTTTGATAACATTTGAATATTATTAAAATTATTATTACTATTATTACTATTATTATTATTATTATTATTATTATTAATATTATTATTACTATTATCTTAATTATTAGTATCATTGCCAAAAAATGTATTATATCTGTAATAATAACAATAATAATAATAAGTATAAGTATAATAATAATAATGTAGTGGTTATAATATTGTTATTAGTATTTTATTGTTATTATTATCATTATTATTATTTGTACTGGTAGTATAATTGCAAAAATAATTATTATAACAGTAATAATTACAGTAATAACGATACTAATTAAGATAATGATATAAATAATTATTATAAAATCGTTATTATTGTTATTATTATTGTTATTACTATTATTATTGTTGTGGTTATTATTATTATTGCAAAAATATATACTATAACTCCAATAATTGCAATAATAATGATAACAATTGCAATAATGATGATAATAATTGCAATAATGATGATAATGATGATGATAATGATGATAATCATGATAATGATGATGAAAATAACAGGAATTGTGTCCATATATAATATAAAAAGGTATAAGAAAACATTCCAAAAGTCGAAAAAGCGGCAAAATCTAGCGAAATATACCCTTTTTGAGAGTATACCCAAATGACGTTTTTTCGATTTCTTTGGTGATTTCGGCAATTATTAGGGAAATTTAATGATAATAATTACCAGAATTGTATTAATCATAACAATAATGATGATAAAAGTGAGAATAAAGAGAATTTTGATAACATTTGAATATTATTAAAATTATTATTATTATTATTATTATTATTATTATTATTATTATTATTATTATTATTATTATTATTATTTATTATTATTATTATTATTATTATTACTATTATCTTAATTATTAGTATCATTGCCAAAAAATCTATTATATCTGTAATAATAAGAATAATAATAATAATTATAAGTATAATAATAATAATAATGCTAGTGGTTATAATATTGTTATTAGTATTATTATTGTTATTATTATCATTATTATTATTTGTACTGGTAGTATATTTTTTTTTCCAAAAAAAAATTTATTATAATAGAAATTTAATTACAGTAAAAAAGGGATAAAATTAAGATAATGATATAAAAAATTTTTAAAAATCTTTTGATTATTTTTATTTTTTATTGTTTTTTATATTTTTTTGTTGTGGTTTTAGATTTTTGAAAAAAATAAAAATTATAACCCCAAAATAATTGCAATAATAGTGATAAAAATTTGAAAATAAATGATAAAAATTTGGCAAAAAATGTTTGTAAAATGATGATATAATGTTTGAAAAATGATGATAATGATGATGATAACGAAATAATGATGATAATCATGATAATGATGATGATAATAACAGGAATTGTGTCCATATATAATATAAAAAAGGTATAAGAAAAAATTCCCAAAAGTCGAAAAAGCGGCAAAATCTAGCGAAATATAGCCTTTTGAGAGTATACTCCAAAATGACGTTTTTTCAATTTCTTTGGTGATTTCGGCAATTATTAGGGTAATGATGATAATAATTCTCAGAATTATATTAATCATAACAATAATGATCATAAAAGTGAGAATAAAGAGAATTTTGATAACATTTGAATATTATTAAAATTATTATTATTATTATTATTATTATTATAATAATTATTATTATTATTATTATTATTATTACTATTATCTTATTATTAGTATCCTTGCCAAAAATCTATTATATCTGGTGAATAATAACAATAAGAATATAAGTATAAGTATAATAATAATAATGCTAGGGTTATAAATTGTTATTAGTATTATTATTGTTATTTATTATTATTATTATTATTGTACTGTTAGTATAATTGCAAAAATAATTTTTTTCTTTCATTTAAACAGTAATAATTACAGTAATAACGATAATAATTAAGATAATGATATAAATAATAATTATAAAAAATCGTTATTATTGTTATATTATTGTTAGTACTATATTATGTTGTGGTTATTAGTATAATTGCAAAAATATATACTAAACTCCAATAATTGCAAATAATAATGATAACAATGGCAATAATGATGATAAACAATTGCAATAATTGATTGATAATGATGATGATAATGATGATAATGATGATAATGATGATGACAAAGATAATAATGATGATACTCATGATTAATGATGTGATAATAACATGGAATTGTGTCCATATAGAAACTATAAAAAAGGTATAAGAAAAACATTCCCAAAGTCGAAAAAGCGGCTTAAATCTAGCGACATAATATCTTTGAGAGTTACTCCAAAATGACGTTTTTTCGATTTCTTTGGTCGATTTCGGCAATTATTTGGTAATAATGATAATAATTACCAGAATTCGTATAACATAACCATAATGAGATAAAAGTGAGAATCAAAGAGAATTTTGATAACATTTGAAATATTATTAAAATTATTTATTACTATATTACTATTCTTATTATATTATTATATATTATTATTACTATTATCTAATTATTATGTATATTGCCAAAAAATCTATTATATCTGTAATAATAAAATAATAATAATAGGTTATAAGGTATAATAATAATAATGCTAGTGGTTAAAATATTGTTATTATTCATTAGTATTTTCATATTATAATTAATTATTATTGTACTGGTAGTATAATTGCAAAAATAATTTATTATAACAGGTAATAATTACAGTAATAACGATACTAATTAAGATAATGATCATAAATAATTATCATAAAATCGTTAGTATTGTTTATTATTATTGTTATACTATATTATTGTGTTTTTGGGGGTGATTAGTATTATTGTAAAAATATTATTACTATAAACTCCAATAAATTGCAATAAATAATGGATAACCATTGCAATAATGATGATAATAATTGCAATCCCTGATGATAATGATGATGATAATGATGATAATGATGATGATAACCGATAATAATGATTGATAATCATGATAATGATGATGATAATAACAGGAATTGTTGTCCATAAAATATAAAAATAGGTATAAGAAAAACCATTCACAAAAGTCGAAAAAAGCGGCAAAATCTAGCGAAAATTAGACTTTTGAGGAGATACTCCAAAATGACGTTTTTTCCCCCCCGATTGCTTTGGTGCTTTCGGCAATATTAGGGTAATAATGATATAATACCAGAATTGTATTAATCATACCATAATGATGATAAAGTGAGCAATAAAGAGATTTTGATAAACATGTGAATATTATTAAAATCTATTATATTAGTATTATTATTATTATTATTATTATTATTATTATATTATTATTATTATTATAATTATTATTATTACTATTATCTTAATTTTAGTATCATTGCCAAAAAATCTATTATATCTGTACTAATAACAATAATTAAGAATAAGTAGAAGTATACTAATAAGAATGCTAGTCGGTTATAATATTTTATAGTAGTTATGATTGTTATTATTATCCTTATTATTATTTGTACGGTTAGTGTAATGCAAAAATAATTATTATACCCGTAATAATTACAGTAATAACGATACTAATTAAGATAATGATATAAATAATATTATAAAAATCGTTATTATGTTAGTAGTATTGTTATTACTAGTATTTATTGTTGTAGTTAGTAGTATTTTGCAAAAATAGATACTATAATCCAATAATTGCAAGAATAATGATAAACAATTGAATACTGATTGATAATAATTGCAATAATGATGATAATGCATGATGATAAGAGCTAATGATGATAATAGATGATGATAAAACGATAATAAGAGATGATAATCATGATTAAGTATGATGATAATAACAGGAATTGTGTCCATATATAAATAAAAACAGGTATAAGAAAAACATTCCCAAAAGTGAAAAAGCGGCAAACTAGCGAAATATGCCTCTGAGAGTATAATCTCAAAATGACCCGTTTTTTCGATTTCTTGGTGATTACGGCAATTATTAGGGTAATAATGATAATAATTACCAGACTTGTATTAATCATAAACAATAATGAGATAAAAGTGAGAATAAAGATAATTTTGATAACATTTGAATATTATTAAAAATATTATTATTATTATTATTATTATTATTATTTTACTATTATTATTAAATTATTACTATTATCTTAATTATAGTATCATTGCAAAAAAATCTATTTATATCGTAATAATAACAATAATAATAATAGGTATAAGTATATAATAATAATGCTAGTGGTTATATATGGGTATTAGTATTATTATTTTATTTTATACTCATTATATTATTTGTACTGTAGTATAACTGCCAAAAAAAAAATAATTATTTTATACAGTAATAAAATACAGTAATAACGATAATAATAAGATAATGATATAAATAATTATCATAAAATCGTTATTTAGTGTATTATTATTGGTTCATACTATTATTATTGTTGTGGTTATTAGTAATTATTGTAAAAATATATACTATAACTCCAATTAATTGCAATAATAATGATAACAAATTGCAACAGAATGGATGATAATCATTGCAATAATCGATGATAAATGATGATGATAAGATGATAATGATGATGATAACGATAATATGATGATAATCATGATAAAGATGATAATAACAGGAATTGTTTCCATATATAATTATAAAAAAGGTATAAGAAAAAACATTCCCAAAAGTAAACAATCGAAAAAGCGGAAAATCTAGCGAAATATAGCCTTTTGAGAGTTTGACGCCAAAATGACGTTTTTTTCGATTTCTTTGGTGGATTTCGGCAAGTAGTAGGGTAATAAGATAATAATTACAGAATTGTATTGAATCATAACATATAATGATGATAAAAGTGAGAATAAAGAGAATTTTGATAACATTTGAATATTAGTAAAATTATTATTATATTTTATTATATTATATTATATTATATTATTATTCATTATTATTACATTATGATTATTATACTAATCATTATTATTATTACTATTATCTTAATTATTAGTATCATTGCTAAAAAATCTATTATATTCGGTAATAATAACAATAATATAATAGTATTAAGTATAATAATCATAACGCTAGTGTTATAATATGTTATTGTATTATTATGTTATTATTATCCTTATTATTATTTGTATGGTCGTGATAATTGCAAAAATAATTAGTATAAACAGTAATAATTACAGTAATAACGATACGTAATAAGATAATGGCTATATATCAAAATTATAAAATCGTTATTATTGTTATTTTATTGTTATACTATAGTATTGTTGTGTTATAGAATCCTTTTTTTTACAAAAATAATACTATAACTCCAATAATTGCAATAATAATGATAACAATTGCAATAATGATGATAATAATTGCAATAATGATGATAATGATGAGTATGAATAATGATGATAATGATGATGATAACGATAATAATGATGATAATCATGATAAGATGATGATAATAAAGGAATTGTGTCATATATAATATAAAAAAGGTATAAGAAAAACATTCCAAAGTCGAAAAAGCGGCAAAATCTAGCGAAATATAGCCTTTGAGAGTATACTCCAAAATGACGTTTTTTCGATTTCTTTGGTGATTCGGCAATTATTAGGGTAATAATGATAATAATTACAGAATTGTATTAATCATAACAATAATGATGATAAAAGTGAGAATAAAGAGAATTTGAAACATTGAATATTATAAAAATTATTATTATTATTATTAATTATTATTTTATTATTATTATTTTATTATTATTATTATTATTATTATTATATTATCTTAATATTAGATATTGCAAAAAATCTATTATATCTGTTAATAATAACAATAATAATAATAAGTATAAGTATAATAATAATAATGCTAGTGTTATAATATTGTATTAGTATTATATTGTTATTATTATCATATTATTATTTGTACTGGTAGTATAATTGCAAAAATAATTATATAACAGTAATAAGTACAGTAATAACGATAAAATTTAGAATGATATAAATAATATTATAAAATCGTATTATTGTTATTATTATTGTTATATATTATATTGTTGTGGTTATAGTATTATTGCAAAAAATATATACTATAACTCCAAAAATTTGCAATAATAATGATAACAATTGCAATAATGATGATAATAATTGCAATAATGATGATAATGATGATGATAATGATGATAATGATGATAATGATGATGATAACGATAATAATGATGATAATCATGATAAGATGATGATAATAAAGGACATTGTTTCATATATAATATAAAAAGGTATAGAAAAACATTCCCAAAAGTCGAAAAAAGCGGCAAAATTCTAGCGAAATATAGCCTTTTGAGAGTATACTCCAAAATGAGTTTTTTCGATTTCTTGGTAGATTTCGGAATTATTAGGGTAATATGATAATAATACCAGAATTGTATTAATCATAAAATAATGATGATAAAAGTGAGAATAAAGAGAATTTTGATAACATTTGAATATTATAAAATATTTATTATATTATTATATTATTTATATTATTATTATATATTAATTATTATTATTATTATAATAATTATCAATTATTAGTAATATTGCCAAAAAATCTATTATATCTGTAATAATAAAATAATAATAATAAGTATAAGTATAATAATTATATAATGTAGTGGTTATAATATTGTTATTAGTTATTTATATTGTTATTATTAATTATTATTATTTGTATGGTAGTATAATTGCAAAATAATTATTAAACAGTAATAATTCGTAAATAACGATTACTAATAAGATAATGATATAAATAATAATTATAAAATCTTATTATTGTATTATTATTGTTATTATATATATTGTTGTGGTTATTATATTATGCAAAAAATATACTATAACTCCAATAATTGCATTAAATAATGATAAAATGCAATAATGATGATTAATAATTGCAATAATGATGATAATATATGAAATGATGATAATGATGATAATATGATGATAACGATAATAATGATGATAATCATGATAAATGATGATAATAGAGAATGTGTCCATATATAATATAAAAAGGTATAAGAAAAACATTCACAAAATCGAAAAAGCGGCAAAATCTAGCGAAATAATTAGCTTATGGATTATAATCAAAAATACGTTTAATTCTTGGAATTCGAATATTAGGTAATAATAGTATAATTACCAATTGTATTATCCCAAAAATAATGATGATAAAAGTGAGAATAAAGAGAATTTGAAAATTTGAATATTAAAATTTATTATATAATATTATTATATATTATTATTATATTATTTTATTATTTATTATATTATTATTATATTTTTATTATTTTTTATTATTAATATATTAATAATATTATCATTGCAAAATCTATATATCTGTAAATAAAATAATAATATAGATAATATATAATATAATAATATGTTATAAATTATTATAGTATTATTATTATTATTTATCATTATTATTAATTTGTACTGTAGTAAAATTTAAAAATAATTATAACAGTAATAAATAAGTAATAACGATACTAATTAGATAATGATATAAATAATTATTATAAAGTTATTATTGTTATTATTATTGTTATTTAGTATTTTGTGGTTATTAGTATTATTGCAAAAATATATATAAATCAATAATGCAATAATAATGATAACAATTGCAATAATGATGATAATAATTGCAATAATTGATATGATATTGATAAGATGATAATGATGATAATGATGATGATAATAATAATGTGATAATCATGATAAATGATGATAAAGGAATTTCCATATATAATAAAAAAAGGTAAGAAAAACATTCCCAAAAGTGAAAAGGGGAAAATTTGGAAATTACCTTTTGAGAGTAACTCAAAATGATTTTTTCATTTTTGGTTTTTTCGGAATTATTAGGGTAATAAAAATAATTACCGAATATATTAATCATAAAATAATATGATAAATTAAATAAAAGATTTAATATTTAATATTATTTAATTTTATTATTATATTTATTATTATTATTATTATTATTATTATTTATTATTATATTTTATTATTTTATATATTAATTATATCATTAAAAATATAATTGAAATAAATAATAATAAAATAAATATAATAATATAATATGTAAAATATTTTATTAGTATTTATTGTTATATATATATTATTTTTAATATAATTAAGATAAATAAATAATAAATTAATAATTAAAAAAATTTAAAATGTATTAAGATATATTATAAATGTTTTTTTATATTGTTATTTTGTTATTAGTTTTTATATATTATGAAAATTTTATATAACAAAATAATAAAATAATAAATTGAAATATGAATAATTGCAAATATGATAATAATATATATATGATGATGATAATGATGATAAAGATAATGTGATAATATATAATGATGAGAATAAAAATTTCATATAAAGAAAAAAGGTAATAAAAATCCAAAAGGAAAAACCAAAATAGCAAATTAGCTTTTAGTTTTCCCAAATTTTTGATTTTTATTCAATTTATTATTTACAATATTAGGAATATATAATAATAATGAAAATATATTTAAAATTTATTATTAATATTATATTAAAAATTATTTA
>NW_023643710.1:17500-38327 GCF_015228065.2 Penaeus monodon | reverse complement strand
AAAAGGGGAATTAAAAAACCCAAAACCCCGGGAAAAAAAAAAAAAACCCCACGTCTCACAACATTATGCATGAAAACCGCAACCACCTTCGTAAAATACTATCAAAAAAACTATTTAGAATGCAAACACGTTTTTTTAAATAGCAATATCCTTTCTTCTGTTTCGTCTTCTCCTTTTTCTTCTTCTTCTCCTCCTCCTATTCCTTCTTCTTTTCCTTCTTCCCTCTCCTCTTCCTCTTCTTCTTCCTCCTCCTCCTACTCCTTCTTCTTTTCTCCTTCTCACAGAGGAATATGTCGGCTGTGCAAACCCAACCTGTCCCTCAGCTCGCATAGGTTTGCAAATGAATGTTTGCCGAAAGCTCAGTGCATCGTCCGGTCTGTGCAAATCCATTTTATTCTGCTTGATGACATCAGCAAGGGACGTCTGGATGCACAGAAGTACTTGATGTCTGATTTCATTTCACCTGAGGAAGATGATGCACGCCGGATACGATAAACCTTAATTTTGCGCCAAATAAACTTAAAAATAAGCCTAAAGCCTACAAGCTAAGCATAAAACCTACATCATATACTAAACTTTAAACGTAAAACCTAAATCAAATAAATCTAAATCCCTAAATCAAATAAACCTTGAACCCTAAATAAAATAAATTTATAAAATTATGTAAACCTATAGATAAATCATATGCTAAATCTAAACCATACATCATAAAATCCGAACAAACCTAAAAAAAACATAAATGAAATAAACTGAAATCCCAAAAACTAATAAAACCTAAAACCTGTCATATAAATCCTCAATGAAATGAACCTTGAAATCACCCAGTTACCAGATACATTAAACCTGAAACCTAAAAACCTTCGCAACCATAATCGTCGATTCTTACTGGATCGATGTGATTCAGTCTTCCAGCTATTTATTAAAGCAGATTCTTTATTATCCATTCTTTCGTTTTCATGAAAGGCTTCGAAAGGATGCATGTCTTAGGAGAATATTTGCTTTAACGCTCTTCCTGCTTCTGGGAAAGCATTAGTGATGTCCTATTTACAAACAAACCGAGAGACGTGCTTCATCGTATTCACAAAGCAAATCCGAAAATCCCGGGCTTAGGGTCTTCCCAGTAGACTACAAGCTCTATTCCCTATCCACGCGAAGCAGGCCCTTTCTCCTCCAAATATTGTGGGTCCAAGAAACACGACAGGGCTAACGGTGCTAGGATTAACAAATACTGTTGAGAATCGCTCAGTGTGACAAACGTAGAACAAGTTATGAAGGAGAATGAATAATTAACGCGCTTCGAATATATCTTCATCAGGAATACATGTTATTTCTGAGAGGGATATAAGCGAAACGCGAAACTGATGGAGATAAAGAGAAGACGAAAGATCACTGGTAAACATAAAAAGAAAGAGAGACAGAGAGAGAGAGAGAGAGAGAGAGATAGAGGAAATCAATTTCGTACAAATGTTCTTTCGCCCCTTCCTTCTTTTTCTGCTCTTTACTTTCTATCCCTTTCTATCTCCCGCTTTCTCGTTCTTCTGTCCCTCGCTCTCTCTTACAGCATGCCTTTTCTCTTCTCTTCGTTCATATTTCATCAATGGTTTAATAGTTAGCAAGTGTGAAATAAAATAGAAAACGTCGGGTCTTGTCACGAACTCAGTAACTTTCACTGGCATAAGTAATCATCATGCAAAGTGAAGAATGCTCAGAGATGCGTCACAACTGCATTTGTCCGGCGATTTTTATGAATGAATTATGAATGACAGGTATTGTCAGATGCGGGTGAGTATCAACGGATTCAAAATGTTGAAAATGGCCTGCGTGTTCCGTCAGTATGAGCCGCATAAACACAGCGCCCCCCCCCCCCCCACACTCTATCTCTTTCTCTCGCTATCTCTCTATCTATCTATCTTTCTCTCTCTCTCTCTCTCTCTCTCTCCCTCTCTCTCTCTCTCACTCTCTCTCTCTCTCTTTCTCTCTCTCTCTCTCTCTATCTATCTATTTTTCTATATATTATAGCAAGAAAAAATAATCATATGTTGGACATGTTCCTCTCTCTCTCTCTCTATCTCTATCTCTCTCTACTCTTATGTATTATTATCTATACATAGTCAGTCGTTGACGTCTCTCGTTTCTCTTCATTCTCTCACTTCTCCACAATATCTCCGCTACAAATAGATCTTTTTCTTCTATCTATCTGCGACTCCATCTTTTCTCTCTCTCTCCTCTTACTCTCCCTCTCTACTACTATCTATCATCATCTGTTCTACATCTCTCCTCTCTCTCCTCTCTGCTATCTTCTCTTTCTATTACATTATATGTCATACATTCCTCATGCTCTGACTTCTCTCTTTTCCCTTTCTCTATCTTCCTCTTCTCTACTAAAAGCATCATCTTATCTTCTATCTATCTCCTAGTATCTATACGATCATTCGCTGTCTGAGGGCCTGCTCTTTCATCTTCTCTCTCTCTCTCTCTCTCTCTCTCTTCTTCTATCTTCTTCTTCTCATCTTCTCTCTCTTCTCCTCCATCTCTTCGCTATCTATCCTCGTTCCTCTCTCCTCTCTCTCTCTCTCTTCTCTCTCTCTCTCTCTCTCTCTCTCTGTCTCCTCTTCTCTCTCACTCTCTTTTCCCTCTCTCTCTCTACTCTCTCTCTCTCTTTGCTCTTTCTCTCTCTCTTCTCTCCTCTCTCTCTCTTTTTCTTCTTCTTCTTCTTCTTCCCCCTTTTTCTCTCTTCTAAGAGGGGCCCTGTTTTCAAACCTTTTCCTTTCATTTCTCATCAACTTTAAGACAAAACATTTCTTTTTTCTTTCTACCCTTTATTTTTTATCTATTATATATATATATATATAGATAGATAGAAGAGAGGAGAGAGGGAGAAAAGAGAGAGAGAGAGTGAAAAGAGAAGAGAGGGAGGGGAGAGAGAGAGAGAGAGGGGAAAGAGACCAGAAAGAAGATAGATAGAAGAAGAAGAGAAGAGAGAGAGAGAGAGAGAGAGAAGGAGAAGGAGAGAGGAGAAAAGAGACAGGGGAAGAAGACAGATAGAAGATAAGAAAATAGGAGAAAAGAGAAGAGGGTTGTGGGGGGGGGGGGGGGGGGGGAAATGGGGAACAGAGGTTTTTTCAACAGAATGTTGTATAGTTTGAAAAATTAAAAAATTTCTTATAAAAAGGGGAAAAATGATTGGAGGAGTATTATATAATATATATATATTTTATATATATTTTATATTTTTAAAATATTTTAAAATTTAAAAAAAAAATGTTTATTTTTAAATTTTTTATAAAAAAACTAATAATCTTATTTTAAAATTTTTTTAGAGAAAAAGAAAAAAGGAATGGGGGGGAAGAATAAAAAAAGGAGAAAAGGGGAAGAAAACAAAAAAAAAAAACAAAAAGAAAAAATTTGGGAAAGATATATTATAATTATATATATATTTTAAAAAAAAAAGAAAATAAAAAAAAGAGAAAGAGAAAAAAAAAAAAAATACAAAAAAAAAAAAAAAAAAAATAATAAAAAAAAAATTAGGGAAGGAAAAGGAAAAAAGAAAAAGGGGTTTTAAAAGGAGGAGAAAAGAAAAAGTGCCCAAAGTTTTTTGATTTTAAGGCTTTTTTAAAAGAAAAAGAAAAAGAAAAAGGAAAAAGGAGAGAGAGAGGAGAAAAAAGGAAAAAGAGAAAAGAAAAGAAAAAAGATGGGAGAAAAAAGAAGATTTAGATGAAGAAGAAAAAGGGGAAGAGAGAGAGAGGGGCCAGAAAAAAGGAGAGAGAGAGAGAGAAACAGAGGGTTTGGAAGACAGAAGAAGAGGGAAAGAGAGAAGAGAGAAGAAGAGGAAAAAGGGGAAGGGGAAAAAGGGGAAGAAAAGAGAAGAGAGGGAGAAAAGAGAGAGAGAGAGAAAAAGGGGAAACAGAGGGGAAATTTCCGACGGGACAGATAGATAGGTAGATAGAAGATAGATAGAGGGGAATTAGATAAAAGGGGAAGGAAGAAGATAGAAATAGAAGAAGTTTGGGAGAGAGAGAGAGAGAGGAAAAACGAAAACTGAAAAAAAACCGAGGGAAGAAAGAAGAAAAAGGGGAAAAAGAGAAATCAAAGAAAATTTTATAGAAGAAAAGAGTAAAAGAAAAAGAGAGAGAGAGAAAGAGAGAGAGGAAGAGAAAATTAGAAGATAGAGGAAGATAGAGGGGGGAGAGAGAGGGGAAAAGAGGGGGAAGAAAAGAAGTTTAGGGGGGGGGGGAAAGAAGAGGGGAGGGGCAGAAGAAGAAGATGGGAAAGAGAGAAAAAGGGGGGGAAGGGGAGAGAGAGAAGAAAGGAGAAAAGAGGGGGGACAGCAGACAGACAGAAGATAGGAATAGATAGTAGTTTAATGAGAGAGGGGAGAGAAGAGAAGAGAGAGAGAGAGAGAAAAAGAGAAGTAGAAAAGGAAGATGGAAAAAGATAGATATTTTTGAAAAAGACTAAAAGAAGAAGAAGAGGAGAGAGAGGGGAAAAAAGAGAGAGAGGAGTGGAAGAGAGGGGGGGGAAGAGAGAGGGAGAGAAAGAGAGAGAGAAAAGAAAAAGGACAGTAGAAGAAGAAGAATAGGGGAATAGAAGAAGATAGATTGGGGAAGTTTAGAGAGAGAGAGAGAAAAAAAGAAAACATTTGGGGGAAAGACGGGGACGGGATAGATGGATGAGGGGATAGCGAGAGAAAGAAGATTGGAGGGGGGGGGGGCGCTGGTTATGCGGCTCATACTGACGGAACACGCGGCCTTTTTCAACTTTTTAAACCCTTTGGGATACTCCCCCGCACTGACAATCCCTGTCTTTTTTCCCAAAATTTTTTTACATTCTTTAAAAAATCGCCGGACAAATGCAGTTTGTGAGCATCTCTGAGCATTCTTCATTTGCAGAGGATTACTTAGCCAGGAAATTTACTGAGTTCGTGAAAAGCCCCGGGGACTTTTTCATTTTTTTTCACATTTGCTAACTAAAAAACTTTTGGATAAAAAATATAAACCCGAAGAGAAAGAGAAAAGGCATGCTGAAAAAAGAGAGGGGGGACAAAAGGGAAAGATAAGGGCGGGAGAAAGAAAGGGTTTGGGAAAGTAAAGACCAGAAAAAAAAGGGAAAAGGGGCGAAAAAAAACATTTGTACAAAAAATTGATTCTCATCTCTCTCTTTTCTCTCTTTTCTCTTTTTTTTTTTTGTCTTTTTTTTCCTTTCCCCCTTTTTTTATTTTTTTTTACCAGTGATTTTTTCGTTTTTCTCTTTTATCTAAAACATTTTCCCCCGTTTCGTTTATACCCCCTCTCAGAAATAACATGTTTTCCCTGATAAAAATATATTCAAAGCCCCTTTTTAATTTTTCATTCCCCTTTCAAAACTTGTTTTTACGTTTGTCAAAAATGGCTTTCTCAACAGTATTTTTTAATTTCCTGGCACCTTTTTAGCCCTTTTCGTTTTTTTGGGCCCCCACAAATTTGGAGGAGAAAGGGCCCTGCTTGCGTGGATAGGGAATAGACCCTTGAAAGTCTACTGGGAAGACCCAAACCCGGGGATTTTCGGATTGCTTGTAAATACGATGAAAGCTCCCCGGTTTGTTTGAAAATTTAGGACATCACTAATGTTTTCCCCCAGAAGCGGGGAAAGAGCTTTTAAAGCAAATATTCCCCTTTAAGACATGATCCTTTCGAAGCCTTTCATAAAAACGAAAAAAAATGGATAATAAAGAAATCTGTTTTTAATTAAAATAGGGGGAAGACTGAAACACGATCCAGTAAGAATCGACGATTATGGTTGCAAAGGGTTTTTTGGGTTTTTGGGTTTTAAATGTTTGGAAAACTGGGTGTTTTCCCAAGGTTCTTTCTTTAAAGGATATATGACGGGTTTTTAGGTTTATTATTTTGGGTTTTCCCATTTTATTTCATTTATTTTTTTTTTTTTTGGGGTTTGTTGGGATTTTATGATGTAGGGGTTTAAGATTTAGCAATGTTTACTTTTGGGGTTTTAATTTTTAAAAATTTAAATTTTAAATTAAAGGGTTTATTTTTGGGTTAAATTTTTTGGGTTTGGGTTTTTAAAAGTTTAGTTATGATGTGGGTTTTTTTGCTTAGCTTGTAGGTTTTTAGGCTTATTTTTAAGTTTTTTTGGGCCCCCCAAAATTTAAGGTTTATCGTACCCGGGCGTGCTTTCATTTTCCCTCAGGTAAAAATGAAACAGACTAAAAGTATTTCTGTGCATCCGGGCCCTTTCCCTTGGGCTGATTTTCATCAAGCAGAAAAAAATGGATTTGCACAGCCCGGACGAGGGCACTGAGCTTTCGGCAAAATTTCTTTTTAAAAAAACCCAAACCCGAGCTGAGGGCGGGTTTTGGGTTTGCACACCCGACATATTCCCTCTGTGAGAAGGAGAAAGAAGAAGGAGTAGGAGGAGGAGGAAAAAAAGAGAAGGGGAAGGAAGAAAAAAAAGAAGAAGGAATGGGAAACGGGGGAAAAAGGGAAAAAGGGAAAAAAAAAGGGGGAAGGGACGAACAGAAAAAGGATTTTGCTTTTTTAAAAAAAAAGGGGTTTGCATTCTAAAGTTTTTTAAATGTAATTTTTCGAAGGAGGGTTGGGGTTGTCTGCATACATGGTGAGAGCGTGTGGGGTGGGTTTTAAAATTTCTAATTAAGTTTTTTAAAAAGGTAACTATTCCAAGGCCCAGTTTTTGCATACGGGACTTCACAAAATTTCAAGAAAATTTATGGGAAATTTCATGCTTTAAAATTCCAAGGTGATTTTCATTTTTAAACCATTGAACTGGTAAAATTCTGTGCCCCAGCTCCCGCCCGGGGAAAATTTTTGCCTTAGTTTTTCTCAGATGTAGTTGGATGTAAAGCATTTAGTCCGTGGTAAAACTCACAGGAGGGGTAACTTTTGGACTTTTAGTGAGTGATGTGAGAGGGTGCCTAAGTAGAAGGGGATACCAAAATATAGAAGCCTTTTCCCCAAATTGGCTCTTTAACAACCTTATTTCTAGAATGTAAGATGCAGTTTGGTTTTTTCCAATAAAGATTTTACCTAACTAGGCTAGTCTTCTTAAGGTCTGGAATTAATTGGGGTGGTGTCTACCATGCTTTGGACCCATTTTTTGGATAGAGGGTTTAAAACCCCCTTGTTGATGCTCTAAAACTTGTTTTTGGCGGGAAAAACCCAAAAAGGGGGTTTGTATCCGGAAAAAATCACATGATAAAAAAAAGGTTTAATAAACCCGTTGTCACCAGGTTATGGGGACGGGGCGTACTGCTTAAAATCTTTGGATCCCTAAACCCCTTTGTCGGGAGAACTGTGTTTTCATGCGAAATACAGAAAACTTTTGGGTTTTATAAAGAGGCTAAATGAAAAGATTGAATTTGAAGAAAGTTCTCACGAAACGAAAAACCCCTCATAAATGGTTTTTAAAGACTTTATGCAACTTTTTTGGTATTGGGGTCCTCCATTCTTCCTTAAGGGAACCCTGTTTTAGAAAGTAAACTTTTCACAAAAGGGAATTCAAAAGGAGGTTTTAAAATAATGAACTTCCTTTTTCATGTAAACCAAAAACCATGCTTTAACCCCATTCGCTTTAAGGTCCTGGTAACAAAAAATTGTTGGATCAGAATTAGATAAAATATGGGGGAGAAACCCCTAATGGCTTTTTTTCCAAATTGGGTTTTTAAAGAGATTTAAAATGGTCATTTACTGAGCCCAAAAATTAGTTTGCCATCTTAGGCCTTTTAGTCGCTAAGGGCCCTTTTTCAGATTGCTGGCGTTTTGGGTAAGGTTCCCCTACCCCAAGGGCCCTACTACCTGTTCCCTAAGGCCCTTTTCAGTTCACAATTTTCCCAAAGGGTTTTTTAAAACGTTTACTACCCAAAAAAATCTTTGTTTATTTTTCCAGGGGAACTCAGTTTGGTTTTAAAAAGGGATTCGGCTGCAGTGTTTGCTTTGTTTTTGTCACTTTAGACAAAGGTAAGAGTAAAGGGTTTTGTCTCTCTAGATTTTACTGCTGCTTTTGGCATTAACCAAAAGGCCCTTGGTTTTTTTAATTTTTTAAAGGGATTTTGGTGTTGGGGGAAAAATTTTTAAATTTTTTAAATTTGCCTTTTAAAATGGTGGGTTTTTCAATTTTGATGGCACTTCTCTTTATGCTGTTTTTCATTCTCGGGCAAAAAAGGGAAGAGTAGCTGAACCTCATGAAAAGGCCAAATGAAATTCATTCGTGGTGTCCCAATGGGCATAAAATTTTAAACCTAAAAAAAGGGCCCAAAAAAAAGGGGACTGTGAGTCGGTCTTTTTTTTCAGCATTAAAGGGCTTTTGATTAAATGGAGTCTTAAAATCACTTCATTGGATATTGAACCCTTTGATTCAAAGTTTACATTTCAATTAAAAATTTAAGAATATGTTCCGGGTATTTTGCATTTACGTTAGGCATCTTTTGCAATGCAAGACGATTGTGAAGATAATACCCTTTCCCTTGCAGATGCTTTTCTTTCATTCCCCTAATGTTGAGTATTTTTCCCTTTTTTGGGGTTTGGTTATGTGTTGCAGAGTAACCCTTAGACTGCTTGTTGTTTTTTTGTTTAAATTAAATTTATCCGGTGGGGCCTTGTTTTGGAATTGGTCATAGTAGAGATTTTGGAGATTTCAGTCTGTTTCAAGATTTAGGTTTTATGTTCGGGTCCCCTGAAATTTTGTTTTTTTTTGTTCAAAACAGATGGCCCCAAACATGTGCTCACCCGGGCCCAAGGATTTCTCCCAAAGTAGGCAATAGAAACCCGACCCGGAATTTCCCTTTGGGAATTTGGCTAAAAAATGTGTTTTTTTTTAATGCAATTGTTTATCGTTTAGGTATTATTGTTTTTAAGTTTTTATTATTAATTTTATTAAGATAAAAATGTTTTTTTTCCCAGAAGCAAGGAAAAGGGTAAAAGGGGAGGTAGGTGGGGAACTGAAAAAATGAATTTTTGGGAAAAGCACACGTAGAGCCACCCTATGGGAAAAATACCATAAATAAAACTTTTATATTACAGTGGGCATAGCATGTTTCCCGGGGGGTTTAAGGGGACCAACTCTCACTTTTTTAAAAACTCCCCAAAATTCTGAAAAATGAAAAATCACATAAGTGGGGGTTTAGAACTTTCCCGCATTTTGATTTCTGATGCGTGTCTACTGAACCAAGGTGAATTTGGGGGTTTTTTCCCCTTGATAAATTTCCCAAAACCTCTTTGTTTTCCCAATCTCAGGGGCCCTTTCTAGTCGGTGATTTTTTCATAGAATTTTGTTTTTTTTGAGGGCTTGTGTGTGTGTGTGTGTGTGTTTTGTGTGTTGGGTTGGGGGGCGTTTTTATGTGTGTATGTGTGGTTTTTGTGTGTGTGGGGGTGGGGAGAGAGAGAGAGAAAAGAAAAAGGAAAAAAGAGAGAAGGGGAAAAGAGAGAAGGAAAAAAAAACGATAATGTGCTTTGCTTTGATAGGTACACAAAAAACACAATACACACCCCCACACCCCTTTAAACGTGCGCGCCACACACACAAAAACACACACAACACCCACCACCCCAAAAAAACCGTTTCCACACAAACACACATATTTCTTTAAATCAATTTTTTTAAATGGATGAAGACGAATTTTTTTTTTTTTCCCTTCTTTTTTTTTAATTAAAAAGTTTAAAATTTGGGACGTTGTGCAGTATATATATATATAATATATATATATATATATATATATATATAAATATTTTATATATTATATATATATAAATATTTTTTGTATATATATAAAAAAAAAAAACGAAAAACACACACCACCCCCTACACAACCCCACAAACCATACACACAAAAATTACCCAACAAAAAAAACACCCACAACACACCAACTTTATTTATATCCCACCCCAAAACCAACCCCCAACAAACACACATCCACACACACATCATATAAACACCACACAAACACCCCCTTTTATATTTTATATATAATATATATATATATATATATATATATTTTAAAATATATATTTTTATATAAAATATTTTAAAAATATTTAAAATTTTTCAAAAATTTTATTTTTTTTTTAAAAATCCCCCCATGCTTATATGGGGGTGTATATGTGTTACATATAAGGTATATATATATATATATTATTAAAAAACTTTTAATAAAATATCGATATAATATATATATATAAAAATATTTTGATATATATTTTAGAGCTATTATATTTTATAAAAACTGTTGTCAAAATTTAAATTGTATAATTTTATATAATAATATTTTATATTTTATATATAATATATACTGATATATATATTATTAATATTAGAATATGATATAAAAATAAAATAATATATATATGATATATATAATATATAAAAAATATAGATATATTAAAATTATATATAGATATATAAAATAGATATATATATATATATTGTATATTTTATTTAATAAAATTAAAACATAAACTTAAAATAGATATATATATATTTTAGTTTATATTTTATTAATATATAAAAATAAGTATTATATTTTAATATATAAATATTTATATATATAATATATAAAATATATAAAATATATATTTTATATATATATATAACTGCACGTACGTCATGGGGAATTATTTTTTAATTTAAAAAACAAAGAAAAAAAAAAAAAACCTATTCGTCTTCATCCATTTAAAGATTGATTTAATAAAATTTACAGACGGAAAAAAGGGAAGTTTGATTTTTTACAAGGCTGTTTCGGGTTTTCTGGGCCATAACTTTGTTTTTAGTGTTTTTGTATATATATATATATATATATATTTTTTTGATATAAAAATATATTAATTTTAAAATTTTTTTCAAAAATATAAAAATATAATATATATATATTTTTAAAATAAAATATATATATTTTAATATAGAGAGGGGAGAGGAAAAGAGAGAGAGAGAGAGAGAGAGAAAGAGAGAGAGAGAAAAAAAAAAAAAACACACACACAAACAAAACACACACACCACACACAAAAACACAACCACACACACACAATAACACCCCCCCACACACACCCCCAAAAAACACAAACCATACACACAACACAACAACACATAAAAAATTTTCACAACACACACATTAACAAATACACACACCACACGCACACCCCCCACGCGCAAAACCACACACACACAAACAAAACACAAAAATTATAGAATAATAAAAAAATTTTTAAAAGATAATAGATAATAAAAAGATAATAATAATAATATAATAAATTTATATAAATCTATAAAAAATAATATATATATATATTATATTATATATATAATAGAGAGAAAAAGAGAGAGAGAAAGGGAGAGAGAGAGAGACGAGAGAGAGAGAGAAGAGAGAGAGAAGGAGGGGGGAGAGAGAGACGAGAGAGAGAAAGAAAAGGAGAAAAAAAATTAAAAAAGAAAAAAACACACAAAAAACAAACACAAACAAAAACACAAAAATAAAAACAAAACAAACACACACAACACCACCCCCCCACCCCCAACACAACAAAACACACACACAACACACACACACACACACACAAAAAATTTTATAAAATATAAAAAAACCAATAAAATTGGATACAATATACATATACAAAATTAAGGGAAATATATATGAAAAACCCCTAAAAAGGGCCTGTGGCTTTAAAATTTACAGTTAGGGCCCTTACCCAAAAGGAAAGGGATTTAAAAAGGGGTGGCACCCTATACTGCCTATATGATAAAAAAAAAAATCAAAAATTTTGATGACGGCAAGGTGGGGTTTAAATTAAACATAAAAACAGATTTTTTGGTTTTTTAAAATTTTTGAAATAAAAAATTATTTTGTAATATATTTTAAGATATATATATTATTTAAAAATATAAAAAATTATATATTTTTATATATATAAAAAAAAAAAGAGAGAGAGAGAATAGAGAGAGGGGATAGGAGAGAGAGAGAGATCAAATTTGGGGTTTTGGCGAAGGGGGGTGGAGAGGCCCCACGGCGCTAAAAACAGGGAATACCGTTATGATGTAAAATATTATAAAAATATATATATATATAAATTTTATTATAGAATAATATATAATTAATATATAAAATATATATAATCATAATATATATATATTAATATATATATATATATAAAATAAATATATATATAATATTATATATGAAAATATATATAAATATATATTAGAAAATTATAAAAAACTATTATATTTTATATTTTTTTATATTTTATAAAATTATATTTTTATATATTTTTAATTTTTATATTTTACATTTTTTATATATAATAAAATATATTTATATATATTAATATTTTTATATATATAAAAATTATATATATATATATTTTAAAGGATAAACTAGTTTTTAACTTCTCTCTTTTGTATGTTTTTTTGTATTATTTTGTATGTATGTATATTTATGTAAATGTATTTTGGGGAATTATTTATGTAGTATATATGTATGTTTTAATATTTTTTAATGTTGTATATAGGGAAAATGCTATATTGGTTTGCATTATGTAGTAATAGATGCCCATTTTGTATTTTATTTTTATATTAGGGATTTATATATGTAGTATATATTTTTTATTTTTATTTTATGATATAAAATATAAAATTATCTAATTTATATATTATAATATATATATATTATAAAAATTATATATTATGTATGAAATGTTTGGGTGGGTTTTGGAGTATAAAAAAAAACAAGGGGACACTTTCCCCTTTTCCGGGTTTGGGTATCAGGGGAAATATTTAATTAGAATCCCAGCATATAGTTTTCACTCAAAAAAATAGCGGGAAAAAATTTTTTTCTCGACCTGGGTTCGTTTCCCCCTTTAAAATATTAGCACAATAAGAAAGTATTTTTCCAAATTTCCAATTTAAACGTTCTTTTAACGCTTTGTCGGGTCCTTTTTTTACCCAAAATTTGGGGGGGGGGGGAATTTTGTAAATGAAAAATTTCCTTCCTTTTTTCTTTGGCTTTTTTTAATTGTAAACACACACACAGCACACAACAACGGCACCCGCACGCCCCACACACACCACACACACACAAAACACAAGAACAAAAAAAAAAACCCCCCCCAAAAAAATATATATTATATTATATTAAAATATATAATATTTTAATATATAATTATATAAAAATTAAATATATATTTTTATATAATATATGTAATAACATAATAATAAATATATATATATATATATATATATAATACATATATATATATATTTTTATATATTTTTTTTCAAAAAATATTTTAAAATAAAATTATATATAAAATATAAAAATAATATATATATATATTTTATATTTTTAAATTATTAATATATATAAATAATAAAAATTTTTAGGGTTTTGTTTTTTTTTTTTTTTTTAAAATTTTTTTTTTTTTTGTTTTTTTTTTTTGTGTTTTTGTTTTGTATTGTGGTGCGTTTTGTGTGTGTGTGTGTGTTTGTGTTGGGTGTGGTTTTGTTTTTTAATTTTTTTTTTTTAAATTTTTTTTTGTTTTTGTTTTTTTGTTTTTTTTTTTAAAATTTTTTTTTTTTCTTTAATTTTTTTTTTTTTTTGTTTATTTTAAAATTTTAAAAAAATATAATTATATATTAATATATATATATATATATATATATATTTAATTTTTTAATATTAAAAATTAATAATAATTTTTTGGTTTTTTTTTTTTTTTGTTTTTGGATTTTGACTTTTTATTTTTTTTTTTTTTTTTTTTAAAAAAAAAAAAAAATTTTTTTTTTTTTTTTTTTAGGGTTTTTTTTTTTTTCTTTTGTATTTTTTTTTTTGGGTTTAGGGTTTGGGTTTGGTGTTGGGGGTGTGGTTTTGGTTGTTTGTTTGTGTGTTTTGTTTTTTTTGTGTTTTTTTGTGTGTGTTTTGTTTTTGGGGGGGTTGGTTTTTTTTTGTGTGTTTTTTGTTCCCCCGTTTTTTTTTTCCCGGAAAATTTTCATTCGACATTAAGGGAAAGATTTTAAAAAAGGGGGAAAAACAATATTTAAAAAAATTTATGTTTTTTCCCAATCCCCCTTACCTGAAACAAACCCAACATTTCCTTTTCTCTCCCGGTTTTAAAAAGGGGCTTTAATTTAAAAAAGGAAAAAGGAAAAGGGAACCTTTAAAAAAAGGGGGTGAAAAAAGGGGGTTTTAAGAAAAAAATTTGATTTTAATTTGTTATGTAACCAATTATTGGGGGGGTTCCGAAGAAACCCAAAAAAATTCCTTTTATTCAAATCTTGCCTTAAAAATTTTAAAAAAAAATTATTTAATTTAAAATTAAAAAAAAAGGGGGGGGGGAGGGGGGTTTGAGGAAAAAAAAAAAATAAGAAAAAAAAATTAGGATTTTTGTTTTACATATTAAGGGAATTAAATTATACACACAAAAATTTTAATTATTTAATTATAATATAATATAATAAAATATAAAATATAATATAATAATGTATATAGTTTTAGATAAAAATTATAATTATTATTATTATCTTATATATATATATTTTGTTTTTTTGGGTTTTTTAAATAAAATTTTATAATATATAAAATATAAAATATAAGGATAAAATTTTAATAGATTGAAAGGATGGGTTTTTTAGAAAGGGGAGAAAAACATTTTGAATGAAATTATAATATTTTTAAGGTTTGGAACCCAAATTTGTAAAAAAATTTTTATTCGAGAGTATTTTAACTTTCTTCAAAAAACTTTTCCCCTTTTTTTTCCCCATTTTTGGGTTTTTAAAACAATTAATTATCTTTGGGATTTTTTTTTTTTTAAAAAAAATTTTGTTTTTTTTAAATTGAAATAGGGGAAGGGAAAAAGGGGGGGAAAAGGAGAGGGAAAATTTTTGATAGAAAATAAAAAAGGGGGAAAAGAAAAAAAAACGAGAGAAGACCCCGGAGGAAAAAAAGGGGTTTTTTGGGTGAGACTGGGTTTGGTTTGGGAACAATCCCAATCGGGGTATGGAAAAAAAGGGGAGTAGAAAAGAGGAAAAGGGAGAGAGAGGGGAGCGGAGGGGAAAGGTAAAGGAAAGAGGGAAAGAGAGGGGGGGGGGGGGGAGGGGGGAGGGGGGGAAAAGAGTAAAGGGGGAGAGGGAGAGAGGGGAGAGGGGGAGGGGGGGAAAAGAGAAAGAGAGCGGAGAAAAGAGAGAGGGGGGGGAGAGAAAGAGAAAGGGGAGGGGAGAAAAGAGGGGAGAGAAGAAAGGAAAAGAGGAGAGAGGGGGGTGGAGAAAGAAAAACACTAAAAGATAGACAGAGAGAGAGAGATAAATGGGAAGAGAAGAGAGGGGAAGAGAGAGAGGGAGAGATGCAAAAGGCCCGGGAAAAATTACTTTCCAAACATTTACAAAGACGAAAATAAACCCAAAAAAGAAAATGGGCTCACATCGGGGAAAAGTGGAAGGGTTGTTATGTATGGCCCCAAATTAAAAACTGGGGGGGTTTGTACAAAACCCCCCTTTCCCATTTTTCCAAATTATTAAAGCTCTTTTTTCCCCTCTCTCCTTCTCTCTCTCTTCCCCTCTCCCCCCTTCCTTCTTCTCTCTCTCTCTCCTTTCTGTTTTTTCTCTCTCTCTCTCCTTTCTCTCTTTTTTCTCTCTCTCTCTTTCTCCTCTCTCTCTCTCTCTCTCTCCCTCTTTTTCTTTCTCTTTCTCTTTCTCTCCCTCTCCTTTTCGTATGCGCTGGTTTTTCCTTCTCTCTACAAATCATATCGTTTTCCCATTGCTATTATTATGTCTTTATGATAATGACGAATAATTAGCATAATAATAATAAAAAAAAAAAAACTTTAATTTTTAATAATTTAAATAAAATATTTTATATTATTAATTCTTTGTTTTTTTTTGTCATTTTTATTTTAATCATTTTTTTATCAATAAAATTTTCTTTTTTTTTCATCATCATAATCATCATCATCACTTTCATCATAGCACCCTCATCATCATCATAAATATCATCATCACTCATCTTTCATCATCATCTTTTTCATTCATCCATCTTTAAATCATTTCTTTATTTTTATCAAAATTATTATAGTTATTAATTTATATTATTATTATTTTTTCATTTTTAAAAAAATTAATTTTACACTCCTCATCCTTTGGAATTTATATAAAAATAAAATATATTATTATTTGATATATTTTTTGATATTTATTAATTATATTATTTTTATTTTTTTTTTTAAAAAATTTTAATTAAGTTTCAACCAAATTTAAAAATTTATATTATTTTTAATATATATAGTTATATTTATATATATTATATAAAACTAAACATCAAAAATTTCACTTTTTTGGTAAAATATATATATATAATATATAAAAATTATAATATAAAATATAAAATTATATATATAAAATCAAATATGTATTATACAATTTCCAAAATCAATTTTTTAAACTATTTTAACACAAAACGTGAGAGTTTAAGGTTAAAACATCACTAAAAGACGCGTTTTTTTTCGGGACCATGAATAAAGCGTAATATAATCACTATTATAATTTTTTATATCACGGTCATCCCCATTTCTTTTTCTTAAATGAAAACCTTTATCATAAAATGAATGATACTAGAAAGCAGGGGTACCACTTTTACAGAAACAAGAAATGGGGAAGGGCCCGTAATCAAAAAGGGGTTTATGAAAATGTAGGATCTAGTAGGGGGAAAAGGAAAGGGACAAATTGGAATAGTAGGTCCCTTGTGGTATATAGGAAGTATATTCCCCTGTTTACTAACATTTTTTTTTTTCCGTTTTCTGCTTTGCTGAGGAAGCTCAAAAAAGGGTTTACTTTTCAACCCCAGAAATATATCGGTTTAAGATCAAGCATTTGCTGAACATGAAAAATTTTGGCATTTTTCGGGAGGAAAAAAGATAATCGTGACCTTTGTGTAGACATTTAGGATTTTACGTATGGGTATTCGCTGTGGCCCTTTGTGTAGAAGTTAGGATATACGTATAGGGGTTTCGAATAAAGATTTTGACTCCCAGAAATGTGCAAATTTGGTGATAAAAAAAGGGGGAAAGAAGGAGGAGGACAATGAAACATTGATGCCGGGACGGTTAAAGCACGAAAAAAAAAAAATAATAAAAATTTTTAAAATTTTAAGAGGTTAAAGGGGCTAAGGGAATTAAAATAAAAAGAGATGAAGGGAACTTTTAGAAAAGGCATGTGGTGGATTTTTTAAAGAAATAATAAAAAAACAATTTATAGGGGAAAATTTTGGGGGGTTGCCCACTCAGAAAATCATGGGGAAATTCTTGAAAAAAAACCGAAGGAAAACTGAAAAGCATAGAAGGAAAACCCCAGCAAAAAAGAGAGGACTTTGAATAGAACTTTACATAAAGAAAAAAATGGGGGTTAAAGGGCGGTATTTTGCAAAAATGAAGTAAAGAGTGTGAAATCAGGGAGAAAACAATAAAGGCAGGGAACGCGAATCATCAAAATAAATCAAATGTGAAAAGAAGAGAAAAAACCACGCTTACAAACAAGGCCCAATAAGAAATAAAAAAAGAAGAAAAACACAAAAGAAAAAGAGATACATGGGTAAGTACCCTATCTTAGCTAAAAAAACACGATTGGGAAGAAGGCAAGTGGGTTTAAATATGGAAAATAAAAAAGGGAAACAGACGGGGGGTTATAAGGGGCGGCACGGCAAAACAAAGGAAAAAGGAAAAACACAAAAAAACCCAAAGCAGAACAACACAAGGAGAGTGTGAAATTTGAGGGGACGAAAATTTACGTCTCACATTCGAGTGTCCCTGTAAACTCTCACATTTGTGAATATAGAAAGAACCCGAAAATTTCAAAAAAGGTCCCCGGGAAATTTTTTAAAAAAGAAAAAAACAAAAATAAAAAATTTATATACTTCGTTTTCTCGGTCCCAAAGAAATTTAATGAAAAACACGGACCCCAGACACCCTGGTGAAAGAAAAAAACCCAAAACCCAAAACCTGGCCCAAAAAATTTTCGACGAGGGAAAGGGAAATAGGAAAAGGGAAAAAAAGGGGGAAAGCCCCCACAGTCCCAGTATTTACAGGGGAAAGATTCAGTGCTTGGGGAAAAACATTTAGTGAATTTAATTTCCCGGTCGTTGTAAAAAGGCTGGGGAGCCGGGGAAAGAGTTAAAAAGCGGATCCCAAGAAGAAAGAGGTAGACGGGATTTCCCCTTGCACTGCAAAAAATTCGAAAAAGTTTATGAGGAAAGCGCTGGTTTACCCTTTTTAAACGGGTTTATCCGGACCCCCAATCCCACACATCGGGTTTTAAAGACAAAAAAAATTCAACTTAGAAAAAAAAACTAAAAAAAAATAACAAAAACCCAACAACAACAACAATAATTTAAAATAATAATAATAAAATAAAAAAAAAAATTTTTTAAAAATTTACAAAAAAAAAAATTTAAAAAATGATAAAAAATAATAAGGGATAAATAAAAATGATAATAATGAGGGATAAATAATTAATAATAATATTAATAATAAAAATATAATAAAAAATTTAAAATTTGAAAAAAAAATAATAAAAATTTAATTTAAATAAATACTAATTTTGGTAAAAAATTATAAAGATTTTTAAGATAATTAAAAATAAAATGATACGAAAAATAAATTTAAAAATAGGGATAATAATAATAATGATAAACAACAAAAATAATAAAAGTGCTATGATAATAACGAAAAAACAATAGTGATAATGGGGGGGGTTTATACATAAAAATAATAAAAAAATAAGAAAGGGTTAAAGATGAAAAAAAACTCTATTAATATTGATAAAGATAGGGGATAAAAATTTAATAATAAAGTAAAAACAACAAAAATTTGATAATGATAATAAAAAAACCCCAACAATAATGAAATATAAAACCCTATAATAGTAATGATATAAAGCTAAAAATTTAAATTAATACAATTATCACGGGCAGCAGCCCCCACCATTATTAAATTATTTTTTATCATTACCATATCACGAATTTTTTTATATAATGCCTTAGTTTTTTTTTAAAAATATTTAAAACTATAAAAAAAATGGGGCTATGATAAGATCAATAATACCAATAATAAAAAACGAAAAACCATCAACAAAATAAAACAAAAACCAAAAACACAAAAAAACAGGGAAAATTTTTTTAGAAAAAAATACCATCTTTTTTCCCCTTCCCCGGTTTGGCTTTCAAACCCCATAGGCTCCCCCTTCCCCCCGTCTCGGGGCGGCAGATTTCTGGGTCTGCAACAAATACATGGTTTTCTTATGGTAATGCATGTTTTTTTTTGGGGGTAAAGAAAAAAATTAAATTTTTTTTAGGGCTCTTTATTTTTTTCTTCCTGGTTTTAAAAAACCCAAACACAAAAAAAATCCCCCGTGTATATATGGTGTAAAAATAAATACATGTGTGTGTGTTTTTTTTTGGGATACATAAATAAAAAAAAAAAACACAAAACACACCCCACACCCCCACACACCCCCCACACACACACACACACAACACACACAACACACACAACAACACACACCCACAACACCCCCCACACACCCCACCCCAAAACACACACAAAACTATATATATCTAATAATATATATATATATTTTATAATATAATAATATATATATATAATATATAATAATATATATATATATATTATTATATTTTATTTACACATAAAATTTGTGTGTGTATGTGTGTGTGTGTTGTAGGGGTGGTTTTGATGGGCGGTTTTTGGGGTAGGTGTGTGTTGTGTGTTTTGTGATGTTTGGGGGGTGGGGGTAAGTTTATGAAACTACGGTTTTGATTTTGGGAAAGCGCCCCCTGATGTCAACCAAAAAGAAAACGCATGGGCATTCCTAAAATATTTTTTTTTTGCGCTTACCCGTTTAGCCAGTGTTTTTTGATCGAGGTTCACCTTTGCAATTTGGGGTAAACACCCACACACAAAACCACACCACAACACAAACCACACACCACACACACACATAAAATAACCACACCCACACAACACACCCACACACACACCAAAAAAACACACACCACCCACACCCCAAACCAAAACACCCCACACACACAAGGGCACACACACACACAAATATATGTTTATATTATATAATAATATATATATATATATATTAATATATATATAATTATAAAAATAAAAATAAAAATGTTTTTTTTTAAATGTATATATGAATTCTAGTGCTCAGAAAAACAGAGCCCTTTAGATTTATAAAAAAACATTTAGACAGTTTTTAAAGGGGGCGGGAAAGGAAAGGGGGGGAAGGGAAACAGGCAGAAAAAAATGTATTAAAGAAGATGACACGCAAGCCAAGGAAAGAAATGATAAAAGGAAAAAAATATCTGTATACATTATTACTGTTTCAAATTTTTTTTCCAGTTATTTTCCCTAATTGTTATTATTACTTTACTTATATTACATTATTTTTGTTTTTATTTTTATTTCGTTGTTTTTTTTTATTTTTTATTATGTTGCTGTTGTTTCTGTAGTTGTTGTTTTCAAATTTCGTTTTGTATTAAATTTTTATTATTATTTATTTATTATTATTATTATCATTTTTTATTTATATTTTTATTTTCATCCCCAATTTTTTTTTCATTACCAAATAAATTTTTTTGGGGTTATCCCTTATAATTACATTATTTTTTAAATCCACTATTTTTGGGTTTTGTTTTATGATGATGATGGTTATTTTGTATTGCTAGATAAAAATTTTTTTTTTTATTTCCCTTTTCATTTTTACGGGATTATTATCATTATCATTTATTTTATTATTTAATTTTTTTAAATTTTTTAT
>NW_023643710.1:5000-15000 GCF_015228065.2 Penaeus monodon | reverse complement strand
ATAATGTATAATATAATATATTTTATTATAATATATATATTTGTGTGTGTGTGTGTGGGTTTGTTGTGTGGGGGGGGTTGTGTGTTGTGTGTTTTGGGTTTTTGTGTGTGTGTGTTTGTGGTGTGGGTTGTGTGTGTGGGTGTGTGCGTGTGTGTGTGGGTTTTGTGTGTATGGGGGTGTGTGTTGTGTGATAAAAAATATACATGCATTATACATATATATATATATATATTATAAAATTTAAATATATATATAATATGTAATATATGTATATACACCAATATGTTTTAATTTCCCATATCTATAAGTCTGTCTGGTTTTCCTCCCCTCGCTCTCTCCACTTTTTTCTTCTCTTTTCTCTTTTTTCTCTTTTCTCCCCTTTCTCTCTCTCTATTTTCTTTTAAAAATAAAAAATATTATATATAATATATATATATATATTTTATTTATATATATTTTATATTTTATATATATTATATATTAAATATTATATATATATATATATTTTTTTTTTTTTGTTTGGGGTGGTTGTGTGTGTGTGTGTGTGTGTGGTGTGTGTGGGGGGACGGTGTGTTTGTGTGGTTTGTGTTGCCTATATATAAAATCTCCCACATCTGTCTATTTAAATTTGTATGTTTAAAAATTATGTAGGGACATGTAGGGTCTAAACTAAACTTTCTACATCTGTTCCTCTATTAATTTTTCTAAACTATATGAAGGGTATAGACACAAGAAAAACCCCACACACCCCATACCCCCTAAAACCCCAAACACACACCAACCCACCCCACAAAAACAAACCCCACACACACCCCCCCCACAACAATAAAAATATATAACCAAAAAAATTAAAAAAAAAATTAATATAAAATTAAAAATTATATATATTTTATATATAATATATTATTATATATATAAATTTTATATATAATTGGGAGGTTTTATTTTCAAATTATCTATTTTTTAAAAAAAACTTTTATTTGATATAAAAATTTTTATATATAAGGGTATATATAATATTATAATTTTTATATATATTATATCATATATTATATAAAATTTTATATATTATAAAAAGTTAGAAAAAATCTTTGTCTTTTTCTAATTTTTTAATGATTATATTTTAAATGGTTTTTTTAATAATCCTTTGGAAATTTTATTTAAAATTATAAAAATTTTTTTATATACATAAATTTTATTGATTTTTTTATAAAGATTTTAAAATTAAAAATTTTTTTTATATATATATATTTTTTTTTTATTAAAAAAGAATAAAATTATCCATAATTTAAATTTTTAATATTTAACTATTATTAATGGGTAATTTTTTTAGATATTTTAAATTTTAAATATATAATTTATTGAGGGGGGGGAGAGGCGGGCAAAAATTTAAGGAAAGGGGTGTTTAAAAACTTTTTATTCCTAGGGTTTTATTTTTAAAGATTAAATTTAAAAATTTTATTTTTAATTTAAAAACCGGGGAAATTAAAAAAGGTTCTTAATTTATTTTACAAATTTTTTGGTTATTTTTTGGGGGGTTTTGGGGGAGGGACGGATAACGGGGAAAAGGGAAAAAAAGACTTTTTGGAAAAGGGGAAAAAGGGCGGGGGGGGTTTAAGAAAAAAAGGGGAAGGGGAAAAAAAGGGGGTTTTTAAGGGAAACGGGGGGAAACAAAATTGGGGGTAAGGTGGGAAGAGTTTAAGTTGGGAAAAACCAAGGGGGATTCCTTTAAAATTAAATTTGAAAAGGGGGAGGGGGGAAAGGAAGAAGGGGGGGGATGACAAAATTTTTTCAACAGGGGCCCTTAAAGGGGCGGGGAAAAATTTTATTAAAAATTTAAAAAAAATATAAGATTTTTAATTTATTTTACAATTTATTTTATTCATTTGGTTTTATATTAGGGGGAAAAAAAAACCAAAAAAAAACCAAAACCCTTTAAAAAAAAAATAAAAAAATTTAAAAGAAAAAAAAAAAAAGGGAGGGTTTCCAGGGGGGAAAAAAAAAAAAGAAGGGGGTAAAAAACAATGGGGGGGTTTAATTTTTTTAAAAAAGGGGAAATTTTTAAGGGGGGAAGTATGAAAGTGGGGGGGGTTAATTTTTAAAGTAGACTTAGGGGGTTGGGCACAGAAAAAAAAAAGGGGGGGTTGGGGAAAGAAAGAATACGAAAAGGGAAGAGGGGAAAAAGAAAGGAAATAACCAATTTTAAATTTTAAATTAAAAAAAAATTAAATAGTATTTTTTTTTTATTAATTTGAAATTAAAGCTTTAATTTTTAATCGCAACCCCCCAAAACCCCCCCCAACCCAAAAAAAAAAAAAAAAAAAAAAAACCTTTATAAAATTAATTATTAAAAAAACCATAGTTTTAAAAATTTTATTTAATTTTTGAAATCCCTAGCCAGGGGGAAATTTTTCACACCCAACAAAAAACAAAAACAAAAAAACCCCAACAACAAAAAAAAAAAACACAAAAAAAAACCAACCAACCCCCAAATATTTTTCTTTAAAAATACCTCCCTTAGTAAAAAAAATGAAAATTGGAAATTTAATTAAAAAATTTTTAAAAAAAATAAAGGGAAAATTTTTTAAGGGGTTGAAAAAAATTTTTAAGGAAAGGGAAATAACAATTAAAATTTTTAACCCCCAAAACTCCCTTTTGTATCTTTGGTTTTTGGGGAATTTAACAACTTAAAAATTGCTCTAACCCCCCCAACCCCCCCCCCAAAAAAAAAAAAAAAAAAAAAGGGTTTTATTCAAACCCTTTTTTTAATTAATTAGAACTTTTATTTCAAACATTTTTTAAAAGAAATAAAAAAATTTTGAAAATACATTTTTTAGTAAACCCCCACACTCCCCCCCCCCCCCAACCACCCAAAACAAACAAAAAACACCCCAAACCAAAAAAACCAAAACACCACGAATTTTAAGAAACTTTAAAAATTTCCGCCCCTTTAATTTTAAATTTTAAAGGCAAAATTAAAAATTTTTTTATTCCAATTCAACATTCAAAAATTCTTTCATAAAAAAAAAATTTATTTGGTTGGGTTTTTTCCCTCCCCCCGGTTTAAAACTTTTTTCGGAAACCGTGGCTTAAATGAAACAAAATTTTTAAAAACATCTAAATTCTCCTTTCTAATTTCAAGTCTTAAAACCTGAAAATTTTGTTTTTAATTTTAAAAATTTTGATAAGTTTTGGTGGAAAAAAAATCTTTCAAGTACCAAAATCTTTTTTTTGAAAAATGTTAATCTTTTTTCCCCGGATTTAAAGTTAAAACCCCCTTTTGTTAAAAATTATTTTTTTTTATTTCCCCTAGCAAATTTATTTTTAAAAAAAATTATCCTTAATTGGGTTTTCACAAAATGCCAAAACATCCTTTTAACTTTTTTTTTTTTAAAAGGTTTTACTTCCCCCCCCCCCCCTCATTTCCACTTTCCTTTTAATCATGGGTTTTGGGGAAAGGGAAAATTACCAAACTTTTCAAAAAGCCCTTATAATCACCCCTTTAATTTATCAAAAGCCCCAAACCACCACAAAATAAATTCTTCCGGTTAAAACCCCTCAACCTTTTCTTTCAAAGGGGATAAAAGTTCCTTTTATTTTTAAACTAAAATTATTAAAAAAATTCCCAAAGGGCTCTGTCCATTGTAAAAATTTTTAAAAGAAAAAAAAAAAAATGATTGGGAAAATTTCCCAATCATCTTGCCCGCGCAAAGCTAAACCCCTTTTCAAAAAATTTACCCTTTTGGATTAAAAGTTAAAAATTTAAATTTAAAAAAAATCTTTCCTAAAAATCTTTATTTTTAAAATTTTTTTAACCAAAAGAAAAACATTTAAAAAATTAAAAAGCAAGAACCTTAAGGTTTTTAAAAAGGTAAAATTTATTTAAAGGTATTTTAAGGGGAAAGGAAAAAAAAAAATTAAAACCTTTTAAAATATTTTAATAAATCCGTTCGTAAAGGGGCGCATTCTTCCAACTGAGAAAACCTTAAAGGGCCCGAATTTCCCTACAAAAATGGGTTCAAATTTTAGGTTTAATTCCATAGCAATTTTAGTTTTTGCACCCCCCAATTGGGTGGGGAAGGGAAAATCCGCCCAAAAAAAATTTCTAATTTTCCCCCTTTTTTTGGTTTTTAGAGGTTAAAAATTAAATTTATTACCTCCTTTTGAAAAAATTTTTTAATTGGGGGTTTTCCTCTTTTAAATGTTGGGGAGGGAAAAAAAGGAAAATCCAGGGGCCCGATGTTTGGCGCTTGCCTTGAACCATAAAATTTTAGGCTTCGTTTTTCCCAATTGAAAAAACCAAAAAACTTTCCTTTAAAAACCTAAACAACAAAAGGGGCCCTTCTCCCCTTCCCTTGCGTCTCCCTTCAAGAATTTTACCCCAACCCCTCTTACCCCAAAGGGAGTTTGTTTGATTTTTTAGGGAAAAGAAATTCCATAAATTAAAAAAATTTCCCCAAAAAGGCCTCTTTCAATGGGGCAAAAATTTTTAGGTAAAATAATTTTTAAGCAGGTTCCAAAAAGGGTGGGAAAACTAAAACCCCCAAAAATGGAAAATCCCCCTTTTCAATTGCCTGAAACCTAAACCAAATTTTTCCCCGATTCGATTTAAAAATTGGCATAAAATTTTTTGATGGAATATTTGGACTTGGGAAAAAATTTTTAGTTTCCCTTCCGGGGTTTCCCTTTTCCCCTTATTCTAACCCAAATCCAAAAGGAATCATTGGGTTAAAACGGGCCCTTTGGGCAAATTTTTTTCCCAAAGAAAAAGGGGAACCCCCCGGAAAAAAAGAACTTAACATACTAAAAAACATTTTCCCCTTTTTTTACCAAAGGGGGGTTTATTGTTCAGAAAATTGAAAAAAAATGGAAAGTAAAATCCCGGAATTTTCCTTTTTAAACTTGAGAGGGGGAAACAGTTGCCTTTTTTCCAAAGGGGAAAACCTTTTAAAAACCCCCGTACGGGGGCCCAGAATTAAATTAAAGGGGAAAAAATTTCCAAAAATTTTGAAAACCTTTTCAATGTGGCCTTCAACCCAAAGGGGCAAGGGGTTGTGGGGTCTCAAACCCAATTAGGTGAAAAAAAACCCCCAAAATATCTAAGGTTTCCCTTTTAATTGGTTAAAGTTTCACCCTTTAAAAATTTAAAACAATTTAAAGTAATTTTTATCTTGGAATTAAAAATTTAAAAGGGGTTTCCCCCTATATTTTTGGGGAAAAACATTTTTCCCTTTGTAGGTTTTGGGTTTGGAAATTTTTGAAACCATCCATTTTAAAAAAGGGGGGGGGGGAATTAAAGGGGGGGCCCCGGGTTTTCACAAAAATGCTTTCCCCCGGCCGCATTTTAAAATTCAAGGAAAAGGAAAAAAACCAAGAATTTAAACTTTGAAAGATTTTAAATAGATAAAACAAAAAAGGAAAAGGGTTCAACTTTTAAAAAACACCTTTCCCCTTTTTCTTACTTTAAAATTTTAAAAAGCTGTTTTTCATAACCGGAACTCAAAACTTACACGCCCAACGAAGCCCCCTTTTTTATGAAGGTTTAAAATTTCCCTTTAAATTGGTTTTTCAGTTCCAAAGGGTTAAAAAACCCTTTTTAAAAATTTGATTCCTTTTTCGAAAAACAAATTAATTTTTTATTAGAGTTCCTTCTAAAGGGGCTTTTTGCGTAACTAAGTCAAACCCACCTTGAAAATTTTTGGGCAGGGAGGGCCCTTTTTAAACCAATTTTAAGAAGGGTTTACCCAATTCCCTTTGCTTGGGGAAAAAGGGGAAAACCTTGGGGGAGGGGTTTTCTTAAAAAAATTTATGGGTTGGGAAGTATCCCCTTTGGGGCCACCTTTGGGGTAAAAATTATTTGGGGGGGTTTCTTTTTAGTATTTCAACCTTTTTGGGAACACCCCAAAGACCTATTTGATTAGGACTAAAATTTTAACTTAATGGTAATTTTGGGGGGAAATGTATTGGGGGCAATTATGCGGAAAAGGGGGGAAATGAAAAAAAGGGGTTCCTCTTTCCCGGGGGAAAAATTTAAAATTTGGAAAAAAATTTTCCCGCTTGCAATCCGTAAGGAAAACAATGTTTGTAATTTCTGGTTTTGCCCCGGGTAAAAATTTTTTCAAGTAAAATTCTTAGGTTTTTGCCCATTTTTCAGGGCCCCCCGGTGGGGGAAAATGTCCTTTTCCTTTTCCATCTTCAAAACCGGCCCATATTAAACCATTATGGGGGTCCAAGTTTTAAAATTTAAGGGGGAAAATATTTTAAAAATTTTTATGGGAAAAATTTTTCCCTTTCCCTTGCCCGGGGCCCCGGGGAAAGGCCTTTTTGGAAATTTGGAAAAAGGGGCAATTGCCTTTTGGGGGGCCAAAGGCCTTAATTCTGGTCGGGGGGTCGTTTTAAAAGGAAAAATTTAATTTCTTTAATTTTTTCCCCCTCTTTCCCCCTTCCAAATGAATTAATCTTTAAATGGTTTTGGAAAACAAACCAACAACCAATGTAAAATTTTAAAAACCCAAGTGAAAAAAATGGGAAAAATCCACCCCAGGTCCATTTTTGGAGAATGGGGCCCAGTGTTTAAGGAAATGTTGTGGGGGCCATTCAAAAAACCCACTTAAACCAGAAAAGGGGCCCCCAAAAAGGGGTTTTCTTCGAGGGTTGGGAAAAAAAAGTTGGTCCCCCCAGGTTTCCCCGGAAAAACCCTTGGGGAAATTTTTCCCAAAAGGAAAAAATAAAGGGATGGTAACCCTTCCCCCTTTTCCAAAATTACCTTGTTAAGATTTTTTTTGGAGGAAGGGTAAAATTAAGGGCAAAAAGGTTGGTTTGGGGGTTCGTGTTTAAAGCCCTTTTTTAAAAAAGTTAAATTTCCAAGGAAATTTTACTCTCAAAAAAAATTTCCCCGAAAAAATAATTTTGAAAAAGGAAAAAAAAAATGGGGTTTGAAATTAAATTTTCAATCCCCCTTTTTTTATTTTTAAAACCCGGAAAAATTTTCCTTTAAATTATTTTTCGGTTCCAAAAATTCTTGGGAAAGTCCTTTTGGGAAAATTTTAAAAAAATTTAAGGCAAATTACCCTTTGTTCTCCAAAAAACAAAGGAAAAAAATTAAGGGTCCCCTTAAATTCCCGAAATTTTCCTTACTTTTTAAGCCAAAGAACCCCCCTTTTAATGGGTGGGCTGAACAATCCAAAAAAAATTTTTTTAGGCCCGGGAAAATTTTTACAGTATTAAAAACCCTTTCTTGAGGGGAAAAAGTCCTTTTTTTTCCCCCTCAGGATTATTTGTTGGGGCAATTTAACAACCTAACCCCCTTTTCCTTTCCCGTTTCCCCCAACCCGAGGTTTGATGGGGGGGGGGCCCTTTTTCCGTTTAACCTTTTTCCCCGTTTGGTTTCCCCCTTAAAAAAAAATTTAATTTTGGTTTGGGGTCTTTTAAAACCCCAAGGGTTTTACAGTTTCTTTTAACCAAAAGAATTTCAGTTTTTTTAACTGATTTGAACCCTTTAGTGGCTTTAAATGGTGATTTAAAATAAAATTTAATTGATGAAACCCAAAAAAAAATTTCCCCGGGGAAACCAAAAATTACCCCGGGGGCCCGGGAAACACAAGAGCGGAATTTTTAAAATTGGGAAAACTTAAAATTTTCCTTTTCCCATTTTTGGGCAATCCTTTTTTAAGTGAAACTCTTAATGTTCCCGGAATAAACAAAAGAGGTCCTTTGATTGGTTTGAAAAAATACACTAAAGTTTTCATATTTTAAAAATTTTTACCCATTTTTAAAACTGCTTTTATCTTTAACAAGGAAAATTTTTTTCCCCAAAAATTTTTGGGGGGGGGGGGGGGGGGGGGGGGGGGGGGGGGGGGGGGGGGGGGGGGGGGGGGGGGGGGGGGGGGGGGGGGGGGGGGGGGGGGGGGGGGGGGGGGGGGGGGGGGGGGGGGGGGGGGGGGGGGGGGGGGGGGGGGGGGGGAAAAAAAAAAAAAAAAAAAAAAAAAAAAAAAAAAAAAAAAAAAAAAAAAAAAAAAAAAAAAAAAAAAAAAAAAAAAAAAAAAAAAAAAAAAAAAAAAAAAAAAAAAAAAAAAAAAAAAAAAAAAAAAAAAAAAAAAAAAAAAAAAAAAAAAAAAAAAAAAAAAAAAAAAAAAAAAAAAAAAAAAAAAATTTTTCAAAAAAAAAAAAATTTTTTTACGGGGGTTTTTTAATTTTCCAAATGTTTTTTTCAAAAAAAAGCGTGGGTTAATTTTTTTCCAAAAGGTTTTCCCCCCAAAGAAAAGAAATTTTTGGGGCTTTAAAAACCCCCTTTAAAAAAAACCCCTCCAAAAACGGAGGGTTCTTCCCGGGCTTGATTCGAGTCCTACTCCTGTTGTTTTCACACCAGTGATGGGGGGCTCACAACAGATTAAATTCATCATTAATAGATATGGTCCTCTCATAAACAAAACATGAATATTTGTCTATCAGTTATGATCTTATTCCTTTACACACAAGGTTGTTACAGTTTCTCCTCTCTATTCCAAGACGAACTTAAATACAGTTATTTTAAACTTTCATATAATCCCAAATTAATCCCGAATGTTGATAACAAATTACAGCCTGACGCTCGCCCATTCGAAAACTAAAATTCAATTGTACTGACACCTCATCATTAATAATTAATTTCACCCGTGATCAAACCAAATAATTATCTTGTCCCTAAAGTGGTAATCACATGAGCGATTTTTTTTAACGATAAATCGGCGGTAACTGTAACTTTTCCATTTTCCTCATCTTCTGCGCTCGCATAGTCTACTAATTGGTCGGAAGTAGAAGCGGACTCCATGTATCGTTCGGAAATCAGCAAAATGAGGATGGCAAGAGTCTGTAGTTTGCTTAGAAAAGAATACACAAATAATATGTATTTCAGTTGGTGATATGTAAATAGGTATTACATTCTATATCCTCATATTTTTCAAACGTGCTTATTATCTTTACAAGGAAATTCATTTGAAAGTAGCAGTGACGTCATCACTGTTTACATGCGTGGGTCTTCCAAGTTCTTCAAAGAAGCTTGTCTATACATATCCTCCAAACGAAGTTCTCGCTGCAGATTATCATTCAGAATTTTACCATTTCTTCTCTTCAACCACGTAGGAACCCACACACGTCGTTTTAGCAATCGCAATCTATTTCTGCAGCAGATCGCAAAAAACCTGCGAGGAGGGCCCTTCGGGCAATCGTTGACGCTATATTTGTTGCTGAAATCGAACACACGGGCGATGGTTCGGTTCGCAGCGTGTGACCAGTTCGGAAATCGCCGATCACAAACTTGTTGCTAAAAAAGTGCCCCTGTGACCGTGCCTTGCCCTACCTAATTAAAGGAAATATACTGGGTCCAGCGGCCGCGCGTTTTCCTTGTCCCTATAACCTGCAGGACACAAAATAATTTCTAAGATCACAGGTCTCAGTTATCAAATTGATGTTTAGTAGGGCACCTTCAAGTGAGGTAAGCAATGGTGTCTAGTCTAGAACTAGAAAGGAAATCTTTGATCAATATTTTCACATACTTTTTCTCTTTATGGTTGAATTACAAGGAATTCTGTTTTACTAACAAAGTATTATTTTCCTTTATGGGAAAACAATATGAATGATAATAAAAACCATGACGACGATGGTAATAACAATAGCAATATTCGTAATAATGATAATAATGATAACAATAATAAGAATGACAATTAAATAATATACTTAATGATAATAATGATGATAATCATGATAATAACGATAATTACTATGATAATTTTGATAATAACATTGATAAGAATAATATCAGTAATAATTATAACAATATGTATTGATTTTTTTCTGCCGTGTCAACATCTAAGGTCATTAGCTGCACATTCAAAATACAGAGATAGGATGGGGCTTGTGGGCGAAACTCCCAAGTATAGCATATTAGTAAAGTATTGTGGTGAAAAGGGTAAAATGAGTTAACGATTAGGATAAGTGGACAGAAAGCGGATGGAAGAGAGAA
>NW_023643709.1:176065-177549 GCF_015228065.2 Penaeus monodon | reverse complement strand
CATTATCATCATTACCATCATCATTATCATCATTATTGCAATTATTATCATCATTATTGCAATTATTATCATTATTATTGCAGTTATTACTAATGATTAACGTAAAATAATAATAATAATAATAATAATAATAATAATAATAAAAATAATAATAATAAAAATTATAATAGTAATAATATTAATAATCGTCAAATGTTATCCAAATTCCCTTTATTCTCACTTTTATTATCATTATTGTTATGATTAATAGAATTCTGGTAATTATTATCATTGTTACCCTAATAATTGCCAAAATTATCAAATGAATGGAAAAAAATGTCATTTTGGAGTCTCCTCTCAAAATGCTATATTTCGCTAGATTTTGGCGCTTTTTCGACTTTTGGGATTTTTTTTCTTTTAACTTTTTTTTTTTTATTATATGGACACAATTCCTGTTATTATAATCATTATTATCATGATTATCATCATTATTTTCGTTATCATCATCATTATCATCATTATCATCATTATTATCATTATTATTGCAATTATTATCATCATTATTGCAATTATTATCATTATTATTGGAATTGTTGCAGTTATAATATATATTTTTACAATTATACTAATAACAACTACAATAGCAATAGTAATAACAATAATAACGTTTTTATAATAATTATTTATGTCATTATCTTATTTGATATCGTTATTACTGTAATTATTACTGTCATAATAATTATTTTTACAATTATACTACTAGTAAAAATAATAATAATGATAATAATAACAATAATGATATTAATAACAATATCATTAGGATTATTATTGTTATTATTATACTCATTATTATTATTTTTATTATTACAGTTATAATATATGTTTTGGCAATAATACGAATAATTAAAGAAGTAATAATAATAATAATAATAATAATAATAATAATAATAATAATAATAATAATAATATTAATAATAATAATAATAATGATAATAATGATGATAATAGTAATAATATTAATAATCATCAAATGTTATCCAAATTCTCTTTATTCTCACTTTTATCATCATTATTGTCATGATTAATAGAATTCTGGTAATTATCATTATTACCCAAATAATACCCCAAATCATCAAATGAATGGAAAAACGTCATTTTGGAGTATACTCTCAAAAGGCTTATTATGATTATCATCATTATTATCGTTATCATCATTATTATCATCAATATCATCATTACCATCATCATTATCATCATTATTGCAATTATTATCATCATTATTGCAATTATTATCATTATTATTGTAATTATTGCAGTTATAATATATATTTTTACAAATACACTAATAACAAATACAATAAAAATAGTAATAACAATAATTATAAGAATAACAACGTTTTTATAATAGTTATTGCAATTTCTATCATTATTATTGCAATTATTGCAGATATAATATATATTTTTACAACTATACTAATAACAACTGCAATGATAATAATAATAAC
>NW_023643709.1:161065-168565 GCF_015228065.2 Penaeus monodon | reverse complement strand
GTGTCTCTCTGTCCTGTCTCTCTCTCTCTATCTCGCTGTCTCTCTCTCATCCCCCTCTCCTGTCTCTAGCTCTCTCTCTCTCTCCGATCTCTTCTCTCCTCTCTCTCTCTCTCTCTCTATCTCTCTACTCTATCTATCTCTCTCGTCTCTCCCTCTCTCTGTCTCCTCACCTCTCTATACATCTCGCTCTCTACCTCTCTCTTCTCTCTCTCTCTCTCTCTCTCTCTCCTCTCTCTCATCTCTCTCTCTACTATCTCTCCCTACCCCATCCCTGTCTCTTCCTCCCTATCATCTTCTCTGCTCTCTCTATCCTACTCTCTCATATATATATCTAATTTATATTCTTTATATTTATAGTATATATTGGAGAGAGAGAGATAGAAAGCCTCATACTATATATTTCTACTATATATATATATATAGTATATAGTATATATATATATATATCATCTCTATCTCATCTCTATATCTACTATCTATTTCTATACTATACCGATCATCTCAATCTATTATATCTATCTATCTCATCTCTCTCTCTATCTATCTCTCTCTCTATATATTCTCTCTCTTCTCTGTATCTCTTCTCCCTCTATCTGACCCTCTCTCTCTTATCTCCTCTCTTCTCTTCCTCTCTATCTCTCTCTCTCTCTCTCTCCTTCTCTCTCTCTCTATCTCTCTCTCTCTCTCTCCAGCCTCTCTCTCCTCTCTCTCCATCTCTCTCCTCTCTCTCTCTTTTCTCTCTGCCTCTCTCTATTCTCTCTCTCTCTCTCTCCAAACAAAAAACACAAAATCTCTCCTCTAATCTCTCTATCTCCTCCTCTCGTCTTTCTCGTCTGTCTCTCTTTCTCTTGTCTCTCTTTCTTTCCTTGTTTCTGTATCTGTCTCTCTCCATCTCTTCCCTCTCTCTCTCTCTCTCTCTCTCTCTCTCTCTCTCTTTTCCCTCTACTCTCTCTCCTCTACTCTCCGCGCTCTCTACCTCTCTCTCTCTCTCTCTCTCTCTGATCTCTATCTTCTCTCTCTCTCTCTCTGTCTCTCGCTCTCTCTCTGTCTCTCTCCTCCTCCCTCCCGGTCTGCTCCTGTTTGCGCCGCCGTGGCCCTCTCCCCCCATCCTTCGCCCCTCCCCTCGCTCTTCCGCTTTTCTTTCCCTTCTACCTCGCCCGCCCGCCACTCTCTTTGCGCTTGTCGCTCCGTCTTGTTCTTCGGTTTTGCCTCTTCCTCTGTTTTCCCTCTCACCTCTCCTGTCAGCCCGTTATTTTCTCCCTACTTTTCTTCTCATTCCCTGCCCAATCCAACTTCTTTCCTCTTGTTCCCGATGTCCCCCGTCGTCTTTCCCTTTTTTTTCTCCAGCCCTTTCATCCATTCGTCTTCCTTCTCTGTCCCGCTACTCCGCCGTCCTCGTACGTCCCCCCCCCTTCCACCCTCTTGCTCTATTTTCTTTCTATCTACGTCCACACCCAACACTCAGAAACCATAGGATGCAATTGGGAACACTAATGATTCAATCAACCCAGCTTTGTCCCGTAAGGTAATGCTTCGGTCTTTCCAGATGTTATTGAGAGCAATTGTGGCGCTTTTGGCAATGGTAATTCTTCTTTTTATCTCCGGTGACTCTACAATATTCTTAAGTTTAATTAAAACAGCTCCGATAAAGTGAACCTTTTCACATTTTCCCAATCATTCCATTGATTGTAGCATGTTCATCATTGGTTCATTGCGGTTATCTTTGAATCTCATGATCTTAGTTTTCTTGGCATTAAGAAACAAGCCAAGCTTTTTCGCTTGCTTCTCTAACTTTATCTAGTAGTTGTTGGATTTCAGTGATACTGCTGGCAACTCAAAACTATAATCGGCGTACCTCAGATTTGATCATTGTTGTATCCGCAACATCACAGTTTCCTTCAAAATTCTCCTAGAGCCCTCTCATAATTGGTTTCAGAATATATATTAAAGAGGTGCGGAGACAGAATGCGACCCTGTTCGTACTCCTTGTTTGACTTCAACCATTCTGTTAACCCTCGTGGTCTTACAGCTGCTTTTGTTGGTCATACAGGCTTTTTATTATTGGATGATGTGTTTTGGAAACTTCATATCGTACATGTTATTCCAGAGGATATCGTGATCAACAGTATCAAAAGCTTTCACATAATCGATGAAACACAGGTATAGGTCCCTTTGACGTTCTCTGCCCTTCTCTATGATCAACCCCCCCCCCCCCCCCCCCCCCCCCCCCCCAAATCCAGAATCTGGTCTCTGGTACCCCTTCCAGGGCGAAAACCCGCCTGCTCGTCTGCAACTCCCTCTCCCAACTTCAACTTCACTCTCCCAGCAACAATCCTCAACAAAAACCTTGCTGCTGTGACTCACCAAGGCAACTGTCCTATTATTGCTGCATTGGAGCGCATCACCCTCTTCAGGCATGGGAGCATCACCCTCTTCAGGCATGGGAGCAAAGACTGATCCTACCCAGTCCCCCGGCCACCCTCCCTCACTCCACATTCCTGCACAGAGCTTGCAGAAGAAGCATTCAACACTCTCGCCAGCACTCCCAATCAGCTCCGCTGCTACTTCATCCATTCCGGGGCTCTTGCTATTCTTTACCTCTCCCATGGCTCCCACAACCTCGTCCAGCAGCGGCGGCGGCCCATCCTCGCTGTCACCGAGTCCAATCAATGCTGTTGTCAGACCTCCATTCTTTTTGTATAAGTTGGAACAATATTGACTCCATCCATCCCCTCCATCACACAAAACAAGTCCATCTTCAGCCCTGACAGCGTCCATTGCAGGTTCAAATTTTCGTGCGATGCCTCGCACTCCCTGGCAGAGCCCTCCAGTCGTCCTACCGATAGAACAGCTTTCAATTCTCTGGCAATGTTCATTTAAATATTTTTCCTTATCTTGTCGCAATAATCTTTGAATTTTTGTTATTTTTGTTTTTTGTAAATTACTTTTTCAACTGGATTATTGATACCTCTTATTTTAGGCACTTCCTTGTTTCAATTTTAAACCACAACCCAAAACACTCCCCTCACCAAAAAAAAAAAGGAGAAAAAGTGTTTTTTTTTCCAGACGCTCATCTTTTTGATCTTATTTTTAAAAGTCGATAGTTGAGTAGTTGGGTTGGTCCCTGTTTGCAGTCGGCACCATGTCTTGTTTTTGGAATTTTTTATGCACTCTTCCATTTTTTGGTTCAGCCCAATGTAGTCATTTTGGTTGGGTGTTCTTTTGTCTGTAAAACCACGTGTCAAGTGTCTTGGGTTGTTTTGGAACAATGTATTGGCTATAACTAAATTTATTTTGTACTACAGAATTCAATAAAATCTTTACCTCTTTCATTTATAGCTCCAAGGCCGAATTTTCCAACAGTTGTAATTTTTTAGATTATTTTTTCCCCCCTCTTTGGCGTTGAGTCCTCCCATGATTATTTTTTTTACATCTCTGTTAGGATTGTGTCTAAGTATCTTGGAGAGAGTTTATAAAAAAATCCATTTCTTCATCACGTGCAATATTGGTTTGGTGCGTAGATTGTTATATACTAATATTATGAGGTTTTGCTTGTATTCTGACTTTTAAAATGGAATCATTTATTGGGCTGTACCCAAATTAGTGCATTTGCAGTTTTTTTTCTGAGATCATAGCACCCGTGACCTATAATTTCCTTCTTCTTTTCCAGAAAAAAGAACTGTCTTGTTTTCTTTAGTTTTTGAAACTTTACCATTAACTTTTCCATTTGGTCCCTCACTGAATTCCTAGTATTTTAATGTTGTATCTATCCATTTCGTTACAGACATAATGTAATTTACCCATCTCTTTCATTTTTCCTTACGTTTCCACGTTCCGATTTTTACTGTGTTTCTTAAGTGGACCTGTTTTCTTTATCTCTTTGTCTTCCAATGCATGTTTTAACATTGTCCACCTGGGTGCCCACTAACTAACGCGCCCCTTGATAACCCCAGCGACGGGCAATGTGGTTATTAATTGTCGTTTCTGTATTTAATCCATTGGTGTAGAGGTTTGTCCCAGAGAAAATAAAAGTTGAGTGGAATCCCCCAGTCTCCTTCTCAACTCGCAGTCCTCCAACTAAGTTGGAGGAACTATCCTCTGCCGCTTTTTTTTTTTTTTTTTTTTTTTTGTTTCCGTTTAAAAACGTTACACTGTATAAACGCCAGACATATTATTTGGTGAAACCAGTAATCCAGTAAGAACTGAAGGTGGTTTTCACCAGATTCACTGCCCTGCTGCCGACATATTTCACCGCACACCCTGGTATAGGGAGCTAATAGGGTCTATCCTTGTTTCAAGGGAACCCTTTGGGTGCAGTTTATTGGTCTTACCCAGACATATGTATATATATTACCCAATAATTGCCAAAATCCATCAATAACGGAAAAAACGTATTTGTGGAGTATACCCTGAAAGGTATATTTCGCTAGATTTTAACCCCCTTTCCGACTTTTGGATTTTTTTTTCTTTTTACCTGTTGTGTTTTTATTATATATGGACACAATTCCTGTTAGTGTCATTATTATCATCATGATTATCATCATTATGATCGTTTATCATCATCATTAATATCATTACCATCATCATTATCATCATTACCATCATCATTAATCTCATTATTGCAATTATTTATCATTATTTTTGCATTATTGCAGTTTACAATTATAATTTTACAACTATACTAATAACAACTACAATATAATAGAATAAAAAATAATAATAAATACCAACGTTTTATAATAATTATTTATCTCCTTATTTTACTTGATATCGTTATTACTGTAATTATTATGTTATAATAATTTTTGTTACCAGTATACTACCAGTTAAAAATAATAATATGATAATATAACAATGATAATATTAAAAAAATAATATTATGAAAAAAGAAAAGTTTTTTTATTATTATTATTATTATTATTATAGTTTTATTCTTATTATTGAATATTATTACAGTTTCATATATTTTTGGGCATAATAACTAATAATTATAGTAATCCTAATAATACATAATAATAATACTAATACCTAATATACACTACTCATACTAATAATACTAATAGATAATCTTCACTGATACTAATCATGATAATAACTATGCTACATCAGTAATATTACATAACCATCAAATGTTTCCATATTTCTCTTTATTCTCACTTTTATCATCATTATTGGTGATGATTTAATAGAATTTCTGGTAATTATTACCATTATTACCCTAATCATTCCAAAAATCATCAATTTTAATGTAAAAACGTTATTTTGGAGTTACTCCGGAAAAAGGCTATATATTTTCGCTAGATTGTCCGGCATTATTGCAGCTATAATATATATCTTTACAACTATAACTAATAAAACTACAATAATAATAGTAAATAATAATATAAATAACAGATAACAAACGTTTTTATAATAATTATTTATATCATTATTTTAATTAGTATCGTATTACTGGAATTATTTTACTGTTATGTATATTATAATTACTGTTATTTTTTTGCAATTATACTTACCAGTAAAAATAATAATACTATCTAATACAATAATATATTATAACAATATTATAACGATTATTATTATTATATTATTAACTTATTATTATTATTGTTATTATTACAGTTCTGTTCTATTTTTTGGCAATAATACTAATATTTAATGTAATCATATATTAATAATAATAATAATAATAATAATAATAATAATAATAATATTATAATAGTAGAATAGAATATTCATAAAATGTTATCCAAATTCTCTCTATTCTCACTTTTTATCAGCATTATGTCATAATTAATAGAATTCTGGTAATTATGTATCATTAGTACTCAAATTTCTGCCAAAATTATAAATGAATGGAAAAAAAATCATTGTGGGTATCATCTTAAAAGGCTATATTTCGCTAGATTGTGCCGGTTTTTCGACTTTTGGGATTTATTTTTCTTTTACCTTTATTCAATTTATATATGGAACACAATTCCTGTTATTATCATCATTTATTATCATGATTATCATCATTATTGTCCGTTAGCATTATCAGTATCAATCCATTATACATTTATCATCATCATTATCTCATTATTGCAATTATTATCATCCATATTGTAATTATATCATTATTATTGCAAGCCTTGCAGTTATAATATATATTTTACAACTATACTAATAACAACTAGAATAATAAAGTACTACCAATAATAATACATATAACGTTTTTTATAATAATTATTTTATCATTTTTTTTAAGTAATATCGTTATTACTGTAATTTTAATAATTATTTTTGCAATAATACTTCCAGCAAAAATAATAATATTATAATAATAACAATAATAGTATTGATACCATATCATAACGATGATTATTATTATTATTATACTTATTATTTCATTAATTTATTAAATTATTATAGTTGTACTATATTTTTTTGCAATAATACTAATATTTAAATATCATAAAATATTAATAACATAATAATATATTAAATAATAATAATAATAATAATAATAAATATAATAATAATAATAAAATATTATTATTAATAATGATAATACATAATGATGACCATAATGCTAATAGTAATAATATTCATAATCATCAAATGTTTATCCAAATTCTCTTTATTCCTCACTTTTAATCATCATTATTTCATGATTAATAGAATTCTGGTGATTATTACATTATTACCTTAATAATTGCCAAAATCATCAAACGAATTGAAAAAACGTTTTCTGTGTATACTCTGAAAGGCTATCTATTCGGCTTTGTATTTTTCCGGTTTTTCGACTTTTGGGATTTTTTTTTTCTTTTAACTTTTTTATTATATAGTACAAATTCCTATTATTATCAACATTATTATATGATTATCATCATTATCACATCTTTATCCTTATTTTACAACTATACTATAACATTACAATAATAAATAGTAAATACCAATAATAATAATATTAATAACGTTTTTCATAATTTTTCCTATAATATTATTTTAATTAATATCGTTATTACTGTAATTATTATTGTTATAATAATTATTTTTTTGCAATTATACTACAGTAAAATAATAATAATGGAATAATAATACCCTAATAATATTAAGAACATTATTCTATTATTATTCTACTTATTATTATCCATTATTATTATTATTTTTATTATTAATTATTATTACAGTTATAATATTTTTTTGGCATATACTAATACTAAAAGTAATATAATGATAATAATAGTAAAATATACTAATAATAATAATAATATAATTATAATAATCATAATACTACTAATAATAATACTAATAATAATAATAATAATAATAATAATACTAATAATGATTGAAATAAAATAATAGTAGTTATATAATAATATGAAACTAATATAATAATAAAATATTTTTAATTATTATTATTATTATAATATTATACTAATAAATAATGATAATAATAGTGATATTAGTAATAATGTATAATAATCATCAATTTTTGTCTAAATTCTCTTTATTCCTCAC
>NW_023643709.1:148565-153565 GCF_015228065.2 Penaeus monodon | reverse complement strand
GAGCTGTCTGGAAAAATAATTCTTTTGTCTCGGTCGTATCCTCCTCTTAAATGACAGTCTGTCCCAGTGGATACGGAACTAACCCGTTTCTTCATCGCGGTGATATCCCCAGGTGAAGTGGGTTTCTCCATTGAATATCTTCTTTTCTTCCTGGCGATTGTCACTCACTGTTCACTCACCAACCGACTAAACAGGGTTTTAAAATACCACTGACGGCAATATTTCCATGCTGGCAACTATTGATATTTTTGGGGCGGGGGGAACACAAATAACAGGTTTAAAATTTTCTGTGTAAATGTAAAATGCGTTTACCACTTTTTCCCATAGTTTACACCTTTCATGCTTATAAAACTAAAAGGTTAATTACCTAATAGTTTGAAAAGTCGTTGGTTTTATTCTATTTAGAGAGCATTAATAGGGTTTCCAAGGTATCTACACCTGGTCAAAGAGGGTTTCACACAAACACAACCACACACACACACACATACACACATCATAATAAAAATACAATTCAGTAAAAAGGGAAATCATAGAAACTCTTGTTGTACCCAACATGCCTTTAATATGACTTTCAAGAACACAAACATGCGTCCTAACAGGTGTAACACAAAAAGAAAAAAAATAACACCCTATATTTTTTGTGTAAATGTAAATGCGATAACTACTACTACGCACGTTTGAAAATTGCAGGTTTATACAACGGTTAATCATAATAAACAGGTGCAACCCTAATAAGAAAAACAACAAAAATTTTTCTTAAATTCGCGGGACGATGATAAGCTATCTTACATCCCAAAGGCCATCTTTCAAATAAAAATACAATTCACTCAAAAGGATCATGAAACTCTTGTTGTACTCAATGTCTTTATTATGACTTTCACAAACACACATCCTAACAGGGGGAAATTTACAAATAAAATAAAAATAACAAGCTTAAATTTTCTGTTAAATGTAAATGCGAAAACCCACTATCTCATCCCTTTGAAAATTTCAGGCTTATACAACAGTTTAATTACCTAACAGGTTGAAAAGTCACCGGTTTTATTCTATTTAGAGAGCATTAATGGGGTTTTTTCAACGCATCTGCGCGAGACCAAAGACGGGTTTTCCCCCCTCCTATTTCCATCTGAACAGTTAAATTTATCTACCAACTAGGACCACCCCCTGTCCCCACGTGCCGAACCGGGCTATTTTTTTGCTAATTAACCTCAAGGGACAATGCGGTATATTTCCTAAAATGTTCCCGCCTCAGCTCTCAATTTTGTGCAATCTACAATGCAAACTAGGAAAAAATTTTTCAGCTTTCCCTATGTATAACTCTGTGCACGCCAATACAGTGCATTCTCTTCTGATATAAAAAGACTAGGGTAAACATCGATTAGGATCCTCATTTTTTTGATGATATAAGAAAAAGATGAATTAGAACAGAAGGTGGACTAGCTTTTCAGTAATTTACTCCCCTCCACAAAATTGTCTATAGTACCCCTACAAGTATATACGAAGAAAAAGGGAACTATGCAACGGTAACCACTAATGTTTGGGTTTCTATAGTTTCATTCATCTAGCAAATATGCTGTTTTTTCTCCTACAGGAACGGGGAAAAAAATTGTAAAAAGACACAACTAATCTTGCCGACGGGAAATAATCCAACTAAACTTACTTCTCGATTTCCCTGCCATGGTCTTTCTCACCAGTCTACAAACATGCTATAGAGGACGGGGCTAGATAAGTTGCTATCTTTAAGTCGGACTACGGCGATTGTTGATGATTGTGTTTCATTTATCTAGCAAATATGTTTTTTTTCTCCTACAAGAACGGGAAAAATATTATAAAGGACACAAATAACCTTGCCCAAAGGGTATAATTCAACCAAACTTTTCTTCTCGATTTCCCCGTCATTGCCCTTTTTACAAATATGCGCAAGAGATGGAGCTAGATAAGTTGTTATCTTTAAGAGACGATCACCTCACCGCCGACTATGGTGATTTTACTTTTTCGGGAAACGTACATTCAGCCACGCTTTTTTAAATAACACATGCATATATTTCTCAAATCTCCCTATACAAAGAGAGAAATATTTTTTACGTTGGCACTGAATAAAACTTGACACGATCTCTTTAATATTTTCTGAATATCTTAATACAAAGTCATACCAAATGAAAAAAATATATATATCTTAACATCCTTTGCCTATGTTTTTCACTATGTCCCTAGTTGTTGTAGTAGCGAAAACATTTAAGGCCCCTATAAATCATTTTTATCTTCAAAAATCAAAACACCTGTATAACAAGAGGCTTTCATTTATTATTTTCCCTTTTAGGGAACTATGTCTTTATCAAAACAAGAACTTTAAAAATATGAAAAAAGAGTAAATAATATAACTCCCCATGTTATAAAGCTTTTATAATTGTACGTGTATTGGACAATGACAAAGTCAAATTCGCCTAAAGCAGGGATTTTTTGACCAAGGATATGTTTACCCCTGTGAGTAAAAAAAAATATATTAGTGACACATCGATGCGATGGATCTTAGCGACGCAGCGATTTTCCAACTGATGCGTTTTTTTTTCTTTTCTTAACCGAGTTACAACAACTATATATTTTATTTCTTAATCAAAAATTTCTTTGCAAAAAATAAAAAATAAAGGTGCTTTCTTGTTGTGGTCTACATTAGATATTCCCTTTTTTAACATGGCAGTAAAAATGTATATGACGAGCAAAAATACAGTCGAGGGGGTAAGTTATAGAGAAAGGGTTTAAAATCCCCGTCCTAAAGGGGAAAAAACCACACCCGAAGCAAAATTTTCTAAATGACAAGTAAAAAGCATTCGTTTAGGAGAAAAAATATTCGTATTACCTCATAATAAGGGAGGGAAAAGCTTCTTTTCATAACTTAGAGAAAGCAAAATGCCTTTTTTTTCAAATACAAGGGTGATTGAAGTATTTGTGTATGACCAGAGCAGTTTTTTCAGACTTGGGAAAAATATGGTAAGGGTTAAAATGTTATAGCATTGCTACCATCTTTAACAAAAAGTCTTATTTATCTAAAGATGCCTTCCCAAAATCTGACAATGCTCCAGGCAAATCCAGACAGGTACAGGGAATACCCCTTCTTGTCACGAGATAATGACTTCATCGACATACTAAAAACCCTTAATGGGCGTGCGAAGTGAGGAAGAGGCGAACAATAGAGCGACACCATGGAAGTACTTGCTCGTCTCCTTTCGTGAAAAACCGCATACTTAATGAATATCTACCATGGAAATCGCAGCCCTTCAAACATTTGACCAAGGAAACCCCATGTTTAGATAGCTAGAAAGTTTTAGAATGCTCGCCTCGGTTGTTGATTTTCGTAGCAAAAACGTTCTTCACACCCACTCGTTCCGCTAGCTCACGCTCTGTTCTCCCTATCAAACATGCCATATCTTGCTGGCGAGCCTCACCCTTCCCTAAAACTGCTCTCCTCCCTCTCCCCTCGACTAAACGCGATGCTGTATTTTCCGCGAGGATGTAAAAAATGGTGATTATAATCATAACTGGAGCTATAACATAACTTTACACAACACTAAATATGTATTGACATTGATTGACTTAGAATGGCGATGCTTATAGCCATATCAAGCTTGGAGGTTCCTGCGAAAAAAACATAAAATTTGATAAAAAAAAACAGTAATATGTCTTTCATTAGTAGTATAAAATAGATAAATTACTCGTATGACTGCAATACACAATCAACATTTGCCGCGATAAATTTTTCAGAATTATAAATTCCCATCATTCATTCAAGTTTTGTTTCTCGCTTTCCTCGCAATTATGTATTTTTCCCATTCGCAACAGAAATACGACGATAGCAGGGAACGATTTGCTGTCTTCCGGGCATGTCACCTCTGTCGGAAGGAGCATTCAGAATCTGATAGAGGCTTATAAATACTAACAACCGCATCCGAGCCATTACATGCTAGTATTTTATCAAATTTCCTTATGTAAAAGTGTAATTCTTATTCTTAAATGACAAATAAAGCTTACCAATGGGATCAATATAGTATTTTTTGCATAAAAGTACCATCTAACCTTGTTATTAAAGAAGAAATAAGCAAATATACCCAAAACTATTAACATATTTTGTCTTAGAAAAAAAAAATCATTGATCGATTGATTGATTATTTAAGATTATCTGCCCCGCCTACGACAAAAAACACAGAATTGCCAGAATTCTATTAATCATGACAATAATGATGATAAAAGTGAGAATAAAGAGAATTTGGATAACATTTGATGATCATTAATATTATTACTATTATCATTATTATTTTCATTATTATTATTATTATCATTATTATTATTATTATATTATTATTATATTATTATTATTTTATTATTATTATTATTATCATTATTATTATTATTGCTATTATTATTAATAATTTTTACTGTTATTACTATTATATTATTATTATTATTATTATTATTATTTATTATTATCAATATTATTATTATTTTATATTATTATTATTACTATTATTATTATTATTATCATTATTATTACTTTAACTATTAGTATTATTGCCAAAAAAATATATTATAACTACTACTACTACTACTAATAATAATAATAATGATAATGATAATACGTATAATAATAATAATACTAATCGTTATAATATTGTTATTAATATTATTATTGTTATTATTATAATTGTTATTATTTTTACTGGTAAAAATAATTATTATAACAGTAATAATTACAGTAATAACGATATTAATTTAAATTATATAAAAAAAAACATTATAAAAACTTATTATTGTTATCATTATGGGATTTCTATTATTATGTAGTTGTTATTAGTATAGTAAAAAAAATATATTAACTGCAATATTTCAATATATGTATAATTGCATAATGATTATTAATTGCACAATGATGATAAATGATAATATATAAATTATGATAACGATAAAAAGATAATAAAAAAGGAATTCCATTAAAAATAACGTAAAAG
>NW_023643709.1:138238-145738 GCF_015228065.2 Penaeus monodon | reverse complement strand
TGAAAATAATAATGATATTAATAATCATCAAATGTTATCCAAATTCTCTTTTCTCACTTTACATATTATTGTCATGATTAATAGATTTATGGTAATATGTATCATATTACCCTCAATAATTGCCCAAAATCATCAAAATGAATGAAAAAAAACGTTTATTTTGGAGTATACTCTAATGGAAAAACGCTTATATTTTGCAAGATTTTCCCGCCTTTTTGACTTTGGGATTTTTTCTTTTACCTTTTTTTTATAAAGGACACCAATTCCTGTTTGTACATCATTATCATCATGATTATCATCATATTATCGTTATCATCAATCATTATCATCATTATCATCATTAAAATCATCATCAATCATTATTTGCAATTATTATCGTCATTATGCATCATTATCATTATGATGCAATTATTGCAGTTATAATATTATTTTAGAACAAATAATTATAACGATTATTTATTATTAGTCATTATACTTACTAATTATCATTATTTTAATATTTCATTAGTATTTCACTCATTATCATTATCATACAATTCTTGCACGTTTATAATATATATTTTACAATTATGCTAATAACAAAACTACAATAGTAATAGTAATAACACTAATAATAACAAAATAAACGTTTTTTATTAATAAATTATTTATATCATTATTTAATATCGTTATTACTGCAATTATTATGTCTAATATTATTTGTTCGAATATATACTAGTAAAAAATAATAATAATGATAATAATAACAATAATAATAATAATAACAATAATAATGATAATGATAATAGTAATAATATTAATAATCATCAAATGTTATCCAAATTCTCTTTATTCTCTCTTTTATCATCATTATTGTAATGATTAATAGAATTCTGAAATTATCATATTAACCAAATAATACCCCAAATCATCAAATGAAATGGAAAAACGTCATTTTGGAGTATACATCAAAAGGCCTTATTATGATATCGTTCATTATTATCCGTTATCCATCATTATTATCATCATTATCATCATTACCATCATCATTATCATCATTATTGCCAATTATTATCATCAATTATTGCAATTATTAATCATTATTATTGTAATTTTGGCAGTTATAATATATATTTTTACAAATACACTAATAACAAATACAATAAAAATAGTAATAACAATAAACTTATAAGAATAACGTTTTTATAATATATTATTTATAGCATTATTTTAATCAATATCGTTATTACGTAATTATTACTGTTTATAACAATTATTTTTACAATCATACTATCAGTAAAATAAGAAGAATGATAATAATAACAATAATAATATCAATAACAATATTATAACGATTATTATTATCATTATACTTATTATTATTATTATTATTATTATTAGAGCTAATATATTTTTTTTTTTGGCAATAATACTAATAATTAAAGTAATAATAATAATAATAATAATAATAATAATAATAATAATAATAATAATAATGATAATAAAAATGATAATAGTAATAATAATAATCATCATCAAATGTAATCCAAATCTCTTTATTCTTATTTATCATTATATGGCATGATTAATAGGAATTCTGGGTAATTATTAATCATATTTACCATAATAATTGCCAGAATCAACAAATGAATGGAAAAACGTATTCTGGAGTATACTCTGAAAACCGTATATTTTGCAAGAATTCTACCGCCTTTTGACTTTTGGGGATTTTGGTATTTTACCGTTTTTTTATATATATGGACATAATTTCCGGTTATTATCATCATTATCATCTGATCATCATTATTATCGTTATCATCAATTCATTATCATCATATCAATCATTACAAATCATCATCATAATTATTGCAATTATATCGTCTTTTTGCAATTATTATCATTATTATTGCAATTATTGCAGTTATAAATATATTACTTTTTACAAACATACTAATAAAGCTACAATAATAATAGAAATAAAACAATAATAATAAACAATAATAACGTTTTTATAATAATCATTATAACATTATTTTAATTAATATCGTTATACTGTAATTATTACTGTTATAATAATTATTTTTTACAATTATACTTACAGTAAAAAATAATAAGAATGATAATAATAACAATAATAAACTTAATAACAATATCATAACGATATTATTATATTATATACTTATATTATTTTCATATTTGTATTATTACAGTTAATAATATATTTGTTGGCAATAATACTAATATAACTAAAATTAATTCGCCTTAAAAGGCTTGCTGTTGCTTCTTACATCCCATTTCCAAATGCTGACCTTTTTTTTAAGGATGTATAATGAAGGGGTGCGGCAAAATGGTAGCATACCCCTCAATACCCCGACGGAAAAAGCCTGTAGCCCAAGGAAACCTACGAATTTCTTTCACTGTGCGGGGGTTTTGAGTGTCTGCGATGGCTGCCACTTTGATGTTGATCTGGTGCCACACCATAGTGAAAGCTAGGAAGTTATTGTGTTTGCTGTTAAAAGCTGCACTTATCTGCATTAGCTCGAGTCCAGCCGGCAACTAGGTGTTTTCAAGGTTTCCTCCAAGTCCATAACAAGTGCTGAGCAAAGCCCTAGGATTAAACCACAATATCATCCAGATAGGCTGTGTATGACGTCCAAGGACTGGTGATAGGACTAAAATTCATGGTCCTCTGGAATTGTTGTGGTGCTGTGGACTAAGTCTAAAGGGAAGTCGCAACAAAACTGGAATAGCCGGATATCCATCAGAGAAGGCATCTTTGCTCGGTCTTCCTCCTGTACATAAATGCTCCAATTAAGGCAGCATCGGCATTCAAGTGTGGTGAAGGTGTCTGTGGGGCCTAGTTCATATATCATTTCGTAAATTTCTGGGCAAGGGATAGGTATTGCGTGGGACTGCAGTGACCTGTCTGTAGCGACACAAAAGCATAGGGCCACCTCCCTTTTTCCATACAGGAACAACTCGGCTCAGCCACGTGAGGGGATGGACTCCACTGACACCCGCCCTGAGCATAGTGTCACACTCCTTCCGTATCAGCTCACGAGTTGCTTGTGGGAGCATCCATGCCTGGTGCACCGGTACTGCATACCCCGTTCGATCCTTATGTTGGATGCCTGGTACAGACCAATTGCAGTTCCCCCCCCCCCCCCCCCACCCCCATCAAACAGGGACCTGGAGCGATATAAGCAGGTCCCTTAGTTCCTGGCATTGGGTCTGGGCAAGGTGCTCCAGATTGTATGTTGCCTCACATCCTTCCCTATGTTCTTGATTATCCTCAATGAGGGTTGATCATGCAAGGGTTGTGAAACGGTGGCAGCTCTCGGGGACAAATTCTAAGCCTTCTTCATACAAAGTCAGTCAAAGCCATGAATATAGTCAAAATCCATCATGCTCCCAACAGAAGTCCCATCTTTCCGGTATCAGGAGGCAGGCTTGTGGGGCGAAGGATCAGGTGCTATTAGTAGCTGGGTTGAAGTAAAAACCTCCCCTACTTGTAGTACATGCCAATCGTGTACCTTGGGCAACCTCACCACTCGTGGTGTGCCGTTCACCATCCACACAGGACAGTGAGCTCGAAGAGTGGTGATTCATATATGGCGAGATGCACACAGAGACGCGATTTGGTGAGATGATGGACTCTCAGTCATTGGGCCAGACCGGCTGATCACACCTTTTACAAAAAACCCCAGTGTGGAGCCTCTGGGAGCTCTGTCGTGTTTAAGGAGGTGTACAAAAGGGTTGTATCGGCCATGGAAGTCATTAGAGGATTGAGACTGTCTGCATTACCCATTATACCGGACTCATTGGTGCTACTCATTATCCGCAGTGTTGGGTTGTTGTATAGGTGACAGGAAAGGTTATGACCTTCAATACTGAGAGAGGCCTCACTTTCTGTAGCCACGGACGACAGGACAGAAGCTTGTCCTTCGGAGTAGATCCATCCCAGGAGGATATCTCCAGGAAACTTAGCGTCACACCACAGCAACTTGATGGCTAACTTGGTGGGCCAAAGTAAAGGAAAGGGTAACTTCGCAAAAGGTATCCAGTGCCTCGCCAGCAAAACCCTTCAAAGTTCTAGATGGGTTCTTCAGGTGTAAGGAACCCTCTTTATCAAGGAGAGTAAGGTACGCAATTTAATAATGGTAGCTCGACCAGTGGTCAATGAAACCAAATTAGAGGTGGCACCATCAACATTGAGTGGGCACGATGTGGTCGTCCTGCAGAGCAGGGCTTTCACTGCGGGAATGGCTTCCTGAGAGAGAGTCAGGTCCTGGTACCATGCCCCCTGTTATCCTCTCTGCCAGGAGTTTCGGAGGGCATTCATTACCCTGGCCTTGACGAAAGGGGCACATTCCTAGCGAAGTGTCCTGGGATTTTACGACACTCATAGCAGCGTGGCGGTAAGTGGGGAACTAGTTTCCCTCCTTCCCATTGCATGGCACTCAGAGGGTTATGGGTTGGCAGCTGATGATAAACCACACCATTTGTGATGGGTCTGGACAGGAGAGTAGGTTGATGTGACGGGGAGCGGAGCTGACACATTCATGGCAAAAACATCACGGGGTGCGTGGAGGTTGGTGTGAGTGCTGTGGAAACTTTTTCAGGTCCAGTAGACTGGTAGCTACTGTGGGTGATTCCGTGACGAGAATCCAGATACGTTGGGCTGCCTCCAGCAATCTGGGACGGGCTCCATCTTCCTTCAGAGCCAAAAAAATCACGTAGCCATGTAGGAAAGCCACTCAGAAGACCCTATTCACAGTTGTGAAGGGTTGCCCAACAGCTCAGGGTGATCCCTCGTACCTGATATACATTCCCTTCGAAGCTGGAGGAAAGAAATCCAGGGTGCCTGGGGTCGTGGACATGCTGGCTCTCCATACAGCACTTTGTAGAAGTCGGAGAAGTGTAGTCCCACGGACTGTGTCATAGTGCGCTTTGAAAGACTGGCAGTCCCCAATGCTGTTCAAAAAGTGCGAGTGTTTACAGCAGTTCAGCTGCTCCTCGATAGCTTGTCCGGGATAGCTTGGAAATGTAGGCCTCAGATGTTGGGTGGCTTGATGATTTTCTCTATCGACCGGATCCCATCCTCTCCACTTCTTGGTTCTTCGGAGTGGCTGTGAGGAAGGTGCATCTCCTCGGAAGTGTGGAACAATTTCCTGGGAGCGCAAATAAGCAATCCCAGATGAAAGACTGTGATGGTGGAAGGTTTTGAGGTGAAGGAAACAGCTTGAGGGAGGATGCTGGCTCTGGTCCCACTGTGGTTGAGGGTGGATACATCTGGTGGCGGGCAGGATCTGGAACTGGCGGACGGTTTATATGGAAGTGGCAGAGGAATCATTTCAGCATACGGGTTTTGGTGGTAGGTGGTACAGGTGGGCATGCATCCATTGGCACAGGAACGACTAAGTACCTCAGGACACATCCTTGTGGGTGCTGTTGCAGACTGAAAAATGGCGGTAGGAATTTGGAGGTTCGGGTCCCTCTCACTCCCACGTGTTGTAGGTTATGATGGAGCCCCCGAGCTTCCTGGAGTTCTCGTCGAACTGAGTCAAGTTCCTGCCTCTGCTTCTGCAATTGTCACGACAGCTGCGGATGACCTCGTCCTTCTCACGCAGAAGGCCGATCGTAAATTATCACTAGCTGAGGGGGGCCTCCTGAGCAAAACTGCTTCCCGGTGACGCATCTGCTTCTCAACTGTTCCAGGCGTAGGTCGTTTTCTCTCGCGGTAGTCCCTAACTTCAGCAAAGAGGTCGCTTAATCATGCCATAATCCTTGAGAACATTAAAGATCTCGCCTTCCATCACTTCAAAAAAGCATTGCGTCCCTAAATTAAACTGACGCCACCAGGACCCTAGCCTAGCGAGCTGATAAAAAAAAAAATCTAACTTACTACCATCTCTGTAAAAGGATGATTAAAACATGAAACTATACAGCTCAAAAAATACAAAAACAGTGGGGACAACGGCTAAAAAGTGAAGGCCAATAAATTGAACATTAAAAGTCACAAATGTAAAATTAAAAACACATGAAACATTTAAAAAATGACAACTCAAAACGAGCGTAAAAGGCCTTCAAAACAAAAACAAAAAACACTGAAAAACAAAGTGGCTCATCAATCTACTTAAAAAACAGAATGCATTATACAAATAACAGGAAAAAACTATGTGAATGTATATAGACGGAGAGAGAATAGGAGATTTAGACTGCGAAACAAATCCCGACGCTGCCCACCAAAAACAGTGGTATATCAAAACAATTATAGACCAGGGCGCCTTACGCAGATAAAAGTAAAATTATTTAAATCCCTGGTATAAAAAGCCCCATGAGGTGGTAGCATGGTCAGAGGATCTTATTTTGGCGTGGGTTTGTTCAGCCATTACCCCCTCCGTCGCTCGATAAAAACGAAACCAACGAAGTAATAAAACTAATAGCAAAAAAACCATATTAAAAAATTGCGTTAAAATAAATTAAATACATAAGCTAAAATACTAGAAATTGAAATTAAGGGACAAATTTTAAAGTCGAAAAAAAACAGCAGTAGAAACAATTCAATTAAAAGTGAATCATTAAAACCTGAACAAAGAAAAGCAACTCGTAAACTATTAAGGATTATTATAGTATATAAAGGCATGATCACATCCAGCTCCTATACCGCAATTCAAAGATACCTCAGACTTAAGTTTTCTCTTCTGTAGCTCCTTTAGGCGTCGAGCCGGTTTCATTCAGAAAAAAACTAAGGAGAGAAAAGACACCATGTCTCCTGCTGCGGTCTCTACCGAAAGTATTTTCGCGGTTTTTTTTTGTTTTCATTGGGGGGTGAGGGTGACGTCCATATATACAGGTTTAAAAACATTGATTAAAATAAATCCTATTGATAAATTAACGAATAATAAGTAAATTTAGTTTAAAATGAGATATATAATATATATATATATATATATTTATATATATATATATATATATATATATATATATATATATATATGTAAATTATATATATATATATATATATATATATAATATATATATATATATATATAGATATATATATATATGTAAAATAGGCAAAACCCTCACTGACCAGGAACTCGAACCTAGGTCACTCCGGGTATGGAATCGCCGGAGGCCAGTGCTAGGTTCGATCCTGGTCAGGGTTAGGGTTGTTATTTATCGATATCAATGCGGCATTGGCATTATTTCAATCTTCATATATATTATGTTTATATATATAAATCTGTGTTACATATATGATAGTAAGAGTAGATAGGTAGAGATGAGATATATAGAATATAGAGAGAGATAATAGATATATAGAGAGATAGATAACCAGAGAGAGAGAGAGATAGATACATAGAGATATAACAGCGATATAGAGATAGATAGATAAGATATAGATATATATAGATATAGTAATATGATATATATATATGTATAAATTATAAATATATATATGTAACATTAATATATATCTATTATATATATGGTTATAGATATATAGATAGTATA
>NW_023643709.1:78238-123238 GCF_015228065.2 Penaeus monodon | reverse complement strand
TTAACCATACACCTACCAGCATGTGCAAGGGCCCTCGTTGAAAAATTTAACGGGACACTAAAGAAAAGTTTAAAAGGATGTGTGTGGCAGCCAAGGAATGGCACCGTTACTTGGCGCCCCTTTGTTTGCCTACCCCAAGTACCCCGGGCCCAGCACGGGATTCCGCCCTTCGAGTGATATACGAACACCTGTAAAGGAACCGCTAACGCTGTTGCGCGAACTTGGGACGGCAGAACGGGACGATGAGGAAAGTCTGCTTTGAATATGTGAAAACCTACGAGAAATTTTGGAAAATAATGTAGAAGGCTTAAAGAATTAAAACGGGGCGCAGGAGGAGCCCAGTTTTACTCGAGGGAAACCCCAGGGATAAAAAATTTTGTTTTTGGCGACGAGTTTGTGTGTTGCCTAAAAATCCCAATAAGCTGTTGTTCCAGGGGAAAGGGGACCGTTTAAGTTAAGCGCCCTAAAAATGGAAAAAAGGGTTGGGGAAAAACAGCCCCCGAGAAAATATCACGTTAACTGTTGAAGCTTCGTGTACCCAAAGGAAAAAGGGGAAAACGGTTTAAAACCGCCGCGCCGTGGGGAGTCCCAAGTTATCACGGCAGGGGGACGGGGAAAGATGTTATTGAAATAAAAAATTGCCAGACGCCCATCAGGAAGATTTAAAAAAATTTTTAGCAAGGGGAAAAACTAGTTGAGGGAGGTTCCAGGTAAAAACCAACATTTTTTGAATATAAAATAGAGTGACGGTGCCCGATACTATTAGAGAAAAACCCTTTATCCTTTCCTTACAGTTTTTAGAGAATGTGGGGAGAGAAGACTCGATATGATGCAACTTGATTATCAAAGCTTTGACCCCCGTTTTCGACCCCTATTTAGTAGTGCCTAGAAAAGACGGAAAAAAACATCGGTTTTTTAGGATCAAAAATTTAAACAAATTTAAATTTGATGCAGAATATTGTGATCCAAATCCAAAATTTTTGGTTTTGGTTACCCAATATTTTGAAGATTTCGATAAAAAAAAGTTAACGAAATACCTTTTAAAAGGTTTCGGGAAGTTTGGGTTTTCCCCCTCAGGTTTTTTAATTTAACCCTTTTTGCCATTTGGCGGGTTTAAAGCCCGCAGCATTAAACAGATCAGCAGGTTATTTTGGCGAATGGAAGGGGGGAAAACGTTCCCTGGATGATACCTAGTACACGCGGCGACATGGGGGGAAACATTGCATTTTTGGAGCAAGGTGAAAATTCAGCGATGCAAATTTAACAGCGCGACCAACAAAGTGCAGCTAGGAAGACAACCTTAAAATTTTGGGACATTTCGGTGGGGGCAGTTTAAAAACCTACGCTGAAAGACATTAACATCATAGACACTCCCCCCCTCGGGAAAAAGCAAGTTAGGCTTTCTCGGGTTGCTGGACTACCGCCGCTACATTGGGGCTCGCCAGCATCCCCGCGCCGCTGACGGAGGGTTAAGAAGGGGCGCCCGTCCAAGTCGCGGGGCGCGAGGAGCACAGCCGCTTTTGACAATTTGAAGTATGCGCGACAGAAAAACCCTGCCCTTAAAACTTCCAGATTAAAAACCCCTTTTATCCTCAGAACAGACGTTTGGGAAAGGGGGGCTTGGGGCAGTATTTTTACGGGAAAGTGCGGGTGAGAAACTCCCCGTGCGTATGAAGCCGAAAGTGTCTAAACCGAGCAAAAATATCGGTGATCGAACGCGTGTTTTAGCGGTGGTGTGAGAACCAAAAGGTTCTACAGTTCCGTACGGTCACGAGTTCTCCTCGAGACAGACCACCAAAACCCCTCAGTACCTGGGCACGGCCCAATCATAATGGGCGCGGGGTCTACAAGAAAACAGAATGATCAACGTTATTTCGCGGCGTGAAAATTTGGTGCAATACTTAAAACGAAACCGCGTTTAAAAATTGAAAATGAGAAAAATATTTTGAGTTTAAAAGAAAATAATTTCTTTTTTTTTAAAAAGGGGAGGCATGTACGTTTTTACAATATACACTAATATAAAAAATATCCTTAGAAAAACCCCCAAACAAAACATAAAAAACAACCATATAATTTTTAAAATTTTAAATATTTAAATTTAATATTAAAAAATTTATAAAAAAATAATTGGGGGTGGTGGGGTTTTGGGGGGGGCTAAAGGAATTTTATATTAGGATAAAAACTAAATCTCCCATTTAAAAAAGAAAATTTATTTTTATAATTAAATATTTTTTATTTTAAAAATTTTAAACCAAATTTTTTTAAGTACTGCACCCCAAAATTTTTGCCGCGAATTTAGCTTTTTTTCTTGTAAGCCAGGGCCATTCAATACTTCCTTCAGGGACAAATTGGTGGTTGTTATTTTGAAAATTACCGTAAGAAAATTTAGAATTTTTTGGTTTTTACAACCCCCTGACAGCTTCATACCGAAAATTTTTTTTTCTCTTTTAAATTTGGCTTATCCACGGGGGGTTTTACCAGGGGTCTTCCTTAAAAATACTGCCCCCCCACCAATTTTCTGGGATAAAAGGGGTTTTTAATTCGGGGGGTTTTTAAGGCAGGTTTAATTTTGCGTTTCAACTTTTAAATTGCGGGCGATGTCCTGCCGCGGACCCTTTACCCTTTCAACCCCCGTCAGCGCGCCGATGCTGGGTTTGCCTCTTTTAGCGCGGTTACCAGCAACCCGAGAAAGCCCAAAATTGCTTTTTTGTAGGTGGGGGAGTGCTTATGTTAATATCTTTTCAGCGGTAGGTTAACTGCCCTCCGACATTTTTCCCAAAAACTGGTTGTCTTTCCTAGTCGCACGGGTTCGCCGCTGTTAAATTCATGCTGAATTTTTTTCAGCACTTGCTCCCCGTTTAAAATGCAATTTTTCCCCCCAGCGCGCGTGTACTAGGATATCATCCAGGAACGTTTTATCCCTTCCCTGCGCCAAATAAGCCCCGCATGAGTCTGTTGAAAGCTTTTAGGGGCTTTAAACCGGGAAAAGGCAAGACGTAAATTCAAACAAACCGCAGGGGGAGAAAAAGCAGTAAAATTCCGAGAACTTTTCAAGAGGATTTGCCCGTAACCTTTTTTCAGGTCGATTTCGAAAAATATTGCTAGATCAGTGCAAATTGGATTTGGATCACACAAGGTTCTGACAAATTTAACAACTTTTTTAAGTCTTCTGAAGTCTAAACAAAGCCGATGTTTTCCGTCTTTCTTAGGCAACTAAGATAGGGGTCGAAAAAGAGGAGTCAGTGCTTCGATAAAGCCAAGTTTGGGATCATATGCGAGAGCTTTTCTCACCAATTCTTAAGCTGTAAGGAAAAGGAAAGGTTTACTCTAAAGTATCGGGACCGTCACCCCTATTTTTTATTCAAAAAGTTGGTTTTTTCCCGGAACATCCCTCAACAAGTTTCACACTTTCGTAAAAAATTCCCTTTAAAACTTCCCGATGGGCGTTGGGAATTTGTATTTCAAATAAATCTTTCCTGTCTCCCGCCCGGGGATAACTTGGGCTCCACCACGCGACGGCGGTTTTTTTCCCTTTCCCTTTTGCCTTCCGTAAGTAACCTTTAACATGTTAAGTGATTTTTTCGGGGTCCGTTTACCTAACCCCTTTGTTCCCTTTTTTAGGGTGCTTAGGGGCTTTAAACGGTCCCCTTTCCCCTGGAACAACAGCTTTTTTGGCATTTGGGAGGCAACAGCAGCAAGCGTCGCGCCAACAGCAATTTTTATCCCTGGTTCTCCGATGTAGTAATACTGGGCTGCCTCCTGGCCTGTTTTAATTCTATAAAGCCATTCTACATGTATTTTTTCCCAAACCTTTCTCGTTTTTGGGGGGTTTTAAAATATTCAATGCAGACTTACCTATCTCAGCCGTTTCCCTCCCATATTCCGCAACAGCTTAGCGGTTCTTCCCCAGTGTGTTGTATTAGCTCGAAGGGCGGAATTCCCGTGGGTGGGCCGGGGTACTTGGCGATAGGAAACAGAAGGGGCGCCAAGTAACGGTGCCATTCTGGGCTGCTCAACACACATCCTTTTAAGCATTTTTTTTGTGTCCCGTTAAATTTTTAACGAGGCCATTTACATAGCTGGGGGTGTAGTGGTTAAAGATTGAATGGAAAAATAGGCGATAAATTTTTCATACATCAGAGGAAACTGTGTCGCCTGTCGATAAATCTCTCTAGCACACCCCACCCTGCTGAAAATTTTTACCAAAGGGCCCTGTATGTGGGTTGTCAATGTTTAGAAGGGCGACGGTTCGGGGTACCCCGTAGCGTAATTATGCCTCAGGATATACGAGAGCCATTTTTGACGGGGTCCATGGCCCCCCCGATCCAAGGCCATGCGGGGAAAAGGTTCACCAAGGCGGCATGTCACACTTTTATCTTCTACCTTCCCCTTATCATGTCCGGACACACGTCGCATGATTGCAGTGCGGGACGGCTACGGTAACACTGGCCCCAAAAAAATGTCAATATTCGTCTCTAGTTTTGCTTTTGCCCAAATTGGCCTCCCATAATGCCTGAAGGGCCCGCTCCCGGATGCTTGGCGCACGTCGAAGAACAAGAGCGATCCCTTGTTTTTTTTCCCTTGTGACCTGCTTACAGCAGTCCCCCTTTCAAAACAATTTAGAAATTTCATTATTTTTTAACCCTTTTAAAAACTTTACCTTTTTTGGCATAATCGAATTTCATCAAAGTTTTATCCCACTTTGAGTGGTCTGTATATTTTTTTCCCAAATTTTTGTTACCTTGCTATTTTCCGCTGGCGTCTTCCTTTTTTCATCAATCTTTTAATTGCATTCCGTCACACTCCACACTTTTCCGCGGGGTCGCCTTACCCGTGCTCACTCCCGGCATTTTCCAATTATCAGGTCACACAGGGGCTGGGTAGACACCGGCGCTCATCTCCCGGCTAATGGGGGTATTTTCATAATTTTTGCTTCCGGGTAATACTATATTTAGAATTGCCACATTTTCCCACTTCCTTACAGCAGCTTTGACGACGGAACCAAGACTTCTCCTTACTAACACCGTTGAACATCCCCGTTCCCAGTATACAACTTTTCTTTCCCTTAATTTCCTCTGGCAGTCTTTACCTTTTCTAGAGTTCCCACACTTCCCCCCATCTACATCATTCCTTTCATTTTCCCCTTTTTTTTCCTCGATTTTTTTTCACATTAGTTTCTGGGCAATTACAACAACTTAGGGGCAGCTGTGTCTTTCCTTTCCCCAGTTGTGGGTTTGCTCGTTTTCCTCGGACATTTTGGGGGCCTGAAAAACACTCCCTGGCCCCCATGTCCCGTTTGTACAAAAAAAAGCAAGTTACCGGCCCCGCCCCTGCCCCCTTTTTCCGTTGTTTTGGGGGCGGGCGTGGGGGTTTAGGAGGGGGAATACCCGCGTGGGGAATTTGGGCGTTGCGCTCGGGTTACTTGGTTTCCGTGGGCTTCGAGGGAACGGTCAGCATCTCCTGTAGACTTGTAGAGTTTTTAGAGATCTTTCTTTCAGGGAATAAATTAGGTTTCGATCCATGAGAATGAAATTGCTCTCTGGAAAAATTTAAATTTTTAAATTTTTTTTCTAAAACCCTCAGCAGTAAAAACAAATCCCTTTAATAGTGCCGATTTTACCAGTTCAAAACTATTTGCTTTTGTAGGGGTTTTGGTGTATATACCAAGGGTTACCCTTTCAATAAGGGAAACTAAAATGATAGCCCACACTCTTCAGGCCAACTGCATTTTTAGCAAAAACCTTTTTAAAACCCCTGAAGATAGCATCAATGTTACACACTTGTCAATGAAAAAGGTAGCTTGGGGGACTTACCTTTGTATTGCAGTGTGGATGGTCACCCCATCTACCACAGGGAACTCTTTTAACTACAGTGCCTTTTCTTTAATTCTTCTTTTTTTAAAATTCGCTTTTTTTTTGCAGTTTCAAATTTTTCCCTTTTTTTCATATCATTCTTTCGCTTCCGCTCTTTTTCCCTTTTTTTTTCTTGCTGCTGCTCCTTCTCCCGTTCATACTGAAAACCTTTTTTTATGAATGGGCTAATTCAGCCGTTTGCCCCCAAAAAATATTTGCCCATTGGGGTAGCTTAACTGTCTCAATATCCCAATTCCCTTTAAAAAAGGGCTTTCCCCGTAGGTGCCCTGTTCGGGCCCAAAGTTATGTATCGGTTCTTGCTCTGTTTAAGAGACGACCTTGAATTTGTTTTGGGGAATTGGAGCAAATTAAAAGATTTAAAATAAAGCTTGTTTATTTATTCTTTTAAAAAAATTGGAGTTATGAATAGGGCAAGTGAGGGGGGCAGGGAAATCGCCTAGTCTCGTCAGGGGTTTGGTCTGCCATAGTTAGGTAGTATGGAGGTGGGGCTCACCACCCGTCGCCGTCGTCTTGTTCGCCACCTCACCACCTCACCTCTTGCCCCGAAAATTAGGCTCCTGCCCTGACGTCACATTGTTTCCTGCGAAACGCTTTTTCCCATGCCTACATACACTTCACCACTATAACACTCACTTTTCCATTATATTGATAATGGAATCTTTAAATTTTTTGTTTTTTTACTTTTTCCCTTTCTAGAAAATTTAAAGGGTATTTTTTTATAGTTAGTGTATATTGCAAAACCCTCCCTATATTAAATTTTATTTAAAATAATATATTATATATATAAATATATATATATATATAAAAATATATATATTAAAAAAGGTTTAATATTATTTATTTAAATAAAATTATAAATATATTATTATATATAATGGTAGAAAACATATATTTTATATATATATAATATTAAATATATTATTTATATATGGCTAATTTAAAAATATATAATATAATATAAAAAATAATAATTATATATATTAATATATATAATAAATATATATATATAAAATTAATAAATATATAATTTAACATATTATATATATAATTTATATATATATTATATATATTATATATATTATATATAATAATATAATTTAAATATTAATATAAATAAAAATATATCTAATAATATATATAAAATTATAATAGATCCAAAAAATTTTAATATAAATATTATAAATATTCATTTAAAAATACATATTAAATATATTTTAAAAACAAAAATATAATTTTAAATATAATAAATTAATTTATAATTATAATTTATATAAAATTTATGGATAGAATATTTTTAACACACACACCACACACACACACACACCCCCACACACACACCACACACACACCAACACAAATAAAAATATAAAATATATAATATATATATAAAAAAATATATATATTATATATAAAATATTTTTTAAATTATAAGATAATAATATATATTTTATATATAGAAAAATTAATATATATAATATATATAAAATAAATATATATATAATATATATTATTTTATATAGTTAATAAAAGGGATATACACAAAATAAGTGGTGAAATTTTTGTGTATTATGTATTTAGTAGAGAGAAAGATACTAGATATAAAATTTTGATACAGAATAATGTAAATATAGAATATATTACATGTATTGAAGAAATCTGTTTTTTATATAATTACAGATACGTAGAAAGATATTATGTGGTTGAATGCATGGTGTGTGTGTTTTTTTTGCCTTAAATGTCCTTTCCGCGTGTCGGTTATAAGTTTATTGAATGTTTTCCCCAAATGAAATTTCCATCAATATTTATTGAAAGTGGCTCCGATGTTTCCTTTGAAAAACTCGGCCGTACTCCTTTTTGCGTCGCCGGATTGACCCGGCGCCTGAAAAAGGGGGCCAGGGTCATCATAGGAAGAGAGGAACAATTGACATGGATGATGGTTGGGGATGGGGAGGGGGGATGGGGATACACCCTAAAATAAATATATATATATAATAAAATATTTAATAAAATATATAATAAAAGAATAATTTTAAAATAGAAATAAAATATTATAAGATATATATATTATTATAATATATATATTAAATAATATATATAATATATATATTATATAAAAATAAAAATTAAATATATATATTATTTTATATATATATTTTTTTAATTCTATTTATATTATAAATCTTTCACTATCTATATTACTACTACTACATTTATATATATAAAATAAAAATATATTATATATATATATATATATAATATTTTATATAATATATATATATATAATATATATATATAATATATATATTATAATATATATAAAATTTTAAAATAATAAATAAAATTAAATTTAAAAATATAATAATTAAAATAATATAAAATATTATTTTATATTTTTATTGTAGTTATTGTTATTAAAAATTTTATTTTATTGTATTAGTATATTGAAAAAATATAATAATGCAATAATTGAAAAAATAAAGATAAAAATTTTGGGTTTTTAAAAACGGGTGATTAATTGAAAAAGGAAATTTAGTAACGATAAAATGATGGTAATCATGATAATAATGATGATAAAACGGAAAAATTTTCAATATATAATAAAAAGAAGGTAAAAGAAAAAATCCCAAAAACGAAAAAGCGCCAAATTCTATACTTGAGAGTATACTCCAAAATGACTTTTTTTTATTTATTTTATGATTTTTGGGAAAAATTGAGTAATAATGATTTTAATTACCAAAATTTATTTTTCATGAAATAAAAAGTAAAAGTGAGAATAAAGGAATTTGAAAAATTTGAGATATTAATATTATTATATTACATTATCATCTCATTTTTATATTACATTATTTTTATAAAATTAATTTTTTTATCATTTTTTTATTATTACTTATTATTTTTATTTTTATTTTTTATTGTTATTACTTTTAAATTTTTGTATTATTGCCCAAAAAATATATTTAATGTAATAAAAACAATAATAATAATAACAATAAGTACAAAATAATAAAATAAAAATCGTTATAAAATTGTTTTAATTTATTTTTGTTATTATATCCTTTTATTATTTTTTAAAGGTATATAATTGCAAAAGTAATCATTATAACAGAATAATTACGTAAAACAATATGATTAAAATAATGATATAAATAATATTTTAAAAAACGTTTTTATTTTTATTTATTTTATTTCTATTTTTATTTAAGTTTTTTATAGTATAGTTGTAAAAATTAATTATAACTGCAATAATTGCAATAATAAGATAATAATTGCAAAAAGATTAAAAAATTGCAATAATGAGATAATGATGATATAATGATGATAAAGATGATAATGATGTGCAACGATAAGAGATAATATCATGATAAAGATGATAATAACAGGAATTGTCCATATATAATAAAAAGGTAAAAAAAAAAAAAATCCCAAAAATCGAAAAAGCGGAAATTAGTAAAAAAGCTTTTTAGGTAAACTCCAAAATTACGTTTTTCCAACCATTTGATGATTTTTCAAAATTAGGGGAATAATGTAGTAATTTCCGAATTTTATTAATCATGAAATAATGTGAAAAAGTGAGAATAAAAGAATTTGGATAACTTGATGATCATTTAAAATTATTTCTATTTTTCATTATTATTTCATTATTTTTATTATTATTATTTTTTTATTATTTTTCTATTTTATTATTATTATTATTTTTATATTATTTTATTTTTATTATATTATTTTATCATTATTGTTTTCATTACAGTTGAAAATATTTTTGTTATTATTATTATCAATATTATTATTATTATTATATTATTATTAAATTTTATATTTTTTATTTTTATTATTACTTTTAAATATTTGATTATTGCCCAAAAAAAATAAAAAAACTACTACTACTAATCAATAATAATAATGAAATGTTAGTATAAAATAATAAAACTAACGTTTAAATTGTTATTAATATTAATTGTTATTATTTTAATTGTTATTTTTTTTATGGTAAAAAATATTAAAACAGTAATAATTACAGTAATAACGATATTAATTAAAATAATTATATAAAAAAAAACATTTTAAAAAAATTTATTATTTTTACATTATTGGTATTATATTATATTGTAGTTTTTAGTATAGTTTAAAAAAAAAATATATAACGCAATTAAAATAATAAGATAATAATTTCAATAATGATGAATTTAATTTAAAATGTGATAAGATGATAAATTTTTAAATGATGATGAAAAAGTAAAATGATAAAATAACAGGAATTTCCCATTAAAAATAATAAAAAAGTAAAAGAAAAAAAATCCCATAATTCAAAAAAACCGGGAAAAAACGAGCGAAATATAGCCTTTTTGAGAGATACTCAAAAGTAACGTTTTTTCCCCTTTTATTTTGGGGATTTTGGCAATTTTTAGGCAATAATGATAATAATTACCAAATTTTTATTAAACTGACAATAATAAGATAAAAGTGAGATAAAAGGAATTTTGAAAATTTTATGATATTGATATTATTTCTATTATCATTATTTTATCATTTTATTTCATTATTAAAATTATTTTTATTATTCATTATTATTCTTATATTCTTATTATTATTATTATTATTTTTATTATTATGGTTGTTTATTATTATTATTATTAATTAATTTTGATTATTATGATTATTGCCAAAAAATATTTATAACTGAAAGAATAATAAATAATATATAATAATTATACTACTGATAATTCCTAATCGTTATCATATTGTTATTAATATTATTATTGGTATTTTATTAATTATTATCTTTTTACTGGTCTATAATTGCAACAATAATTATTGTACCAGTAATAATTACAGTAATAACGATATTATTAAAATAATTATATCAATATTTATTATAGAAATATATATATAACACTGCAATAATTACAATAATAATTACCATAATTGCACTAATGATTGATACTTATTCCATAATTAATGCTAAATAATGATGATTAATGATGATAATGATGATGATACCGATCTAATGATGATAATCATGAAATAATTATGATATAACAGGAATTGTGTCACATATATAATGCAAAAAGGCAAAAGAAAACAATCCCAAAGTCGAAAAAGCGTCAAAATCTAGCGAAACATAGTCTTTTGAGATATACTCAAAATGACGTTTTTTCCATTCATTTCATGATTTTTGCATATATTAGGGTATAATGATAATAGTTACCAAAGTCTATGAATCATGACAATGGATGATAAGATATGAATAAAGAATTTTGGATAACATTTGATGATTATTCTATGATGACAATTATTATTATTTATCATTATTATTATATTATTATTATTATATTATTATTATATTATTATTATTACTTTTAATTATTAGTTATATAATCCCAAAAAATATATTATACTGCATAATATAATAATAATATCATAATAAGTATAAGGATGATTAATAATGCATGCTAATTGTTATAATATTTTATTAATATTATTAGTGTTATTATTATCATATCGATTATTTTACTGGAGTATATTTAAAAATAATTATTATAACAGTACATACTTCCAGTTATAAGCGATATTATTAAAATAATAATTTCATCTTATTATCAATAACGTCATTATTTTTCTGTATTATTGTTATTACATTATTATTGTCGTTGTTCTTAGTATATGCTGCAACTGGATATATTCATACTGCAATAATTGCAAAATAATATAATAATGCAATAATGATGCTAAACTAATTGCAATAATGAGGATAATATGATGGTAATGCTGATAATGATGATGATGAACGATAATAATGATGATAATCATGATAAAAAATGATGCTAATAACAGGATTGGTGTTCATATATAACAAATACAACAGGTACAAGAAAAAAAATACCTCAAAAGTCGAAAAGCGGTAAAACTAGCGAAATATAGCCTTTTCAGATCTTACTACGACAACATACGTTTTTAATCCATATCATATTGATGATTCTAGCAATTAATTTAGGGTTATAATGTATAATAATTCAACATAATTCTATTATCATTAAGAATATAGATGATAAAAGTTGAGATAAAGTAGATTTCGATAACTTGAATGATGTATATGATTATAATGACTGATTATATTATAATAATAATCATATACTAGAATTATTATTATTATTAATAATATTATTATTATCATTGTTATTATTTTTATTATATTATTATTATTATTTTATATTATTATCATTATCATTATCATTATCAGTATCTTTATTATTATTATTATTATTATTTTACTTTTATTAGTCTTATTGCCAAAATGGTATTATAACTGTAACGATAAACCCTAATAATAATTAGCTATAATAATAATATATTAATAATAATAATAATAATAAATTAGTAATAATAATAATAATAATAATATAATCGTTATTACTGATTAGTAGTGTTATTATTATCATTATTATTTTTACTGGTAGTACTAATGCAAAAATAATTATTATAACAGTAATCTTTAACAGTGATAACGATATTCCTTTAATATCAATTATCTAACTTATTATTTATAAAAACGTTATTATTGTTATTATTACGTGTTATTCATGTTATTATTAATAGTTGTTATTCGCGTGTATAGTTGTAGAAAATATATATCATACCTGCAATAATTGCAATATTTAATGATAATAATTGCACTAATGATGTGTATATTCCAGAATTTCCCTCGTGTTTTGTACACTATATATCAACTGATTATTATGCTATCTTCCGTATGCACCTCTTCCCTATCTCCGATATCAACACCATGATCGATAACACTCTCATGTCTTGCTTAATGCTGATCATACCAGGAATTGTGTCCATATCTAAAGTTTTAAGAAAGGGAAAAGACAAAAATAATGCGAAAAAGTAAAAAGCAGGCAAAAACAAGCGAAATATATCCTTGGATAGTAGTAAACTCCAAGTCACGTTTTTTCCATTCATTGGATGATTTTGCCAAATTATTAGTAGTTATAATGATCATAGATCCCAGAATTCTATTACTCATGACAATACTGATGATAAAAGTGAGATAAAGGAATTTGGATAACATTTGTATGAGTATTAATATTATAACTATTATGATTAGTATTATAATTAATTATCATTATTAACTATTATTTATTATTATTATTATTCTGTATATATTAATTCATTATTATTATATTATTATTATATTATTATTATTATTATGATCATATACTTATGTGTTATTCGTTATTATTATTAATTATCCATTATTGATATATTCTGTCTATTATTTATTAGTCAGTATTATTATTAATTTATTAATTAATGATATTATTATTATTACCTTCATTTATTAATATTATTGCAAAAATTGTATGATAACTGTAATTATAGACACTAATAATAATATAAGTATACTAATAAATAAAAATATCGTATATCATATTGTTATTACTAGTATTTTGCTAATTATTATCATTATCATAATATTTTTACTGTAGTAGATACTAACAACAATAATTATTATCACATTAATAATTACAGTAATACGATATTAATTACAATAATTATATAACAATTCTTCATAAAACGTTATTATTGTTATTGATTATTGTTATTATTAGATTATAGTTTTATTAATATAGTTGTAAAAATTTATATTATAACTGCAATAATTGCAATAATAAATGTAATATGATCAATATGGATACATGATGATACTAATTGATAACTAATGATGTTCATGATGACATGATAACGATAATATAGATATGATACTCATGATAATAATATGTGATAATAGACCCAGGAATTGTGTCTATATATAATAAAAGGAACAGGTTAAAAAAAAATCCCAAAAGTCGAAAAAGCAGCAAAATCCAGCGAAATATACCTTTTGAGAGTTACGCCAACTTACTTTTTGTTCCCTTCATTTGCATATTTTAGCAATCATTGTTTAATAATGATATCATTACACCAGAATTCTATCTATTATCATGGAACAATAATGATGATCCAATGAGTAGATAAAGAGAATTTCGAAAACATTTGATATTATTAATATTATTACTATTATCATTATCATTAATTATTATCAACATTATACATTATTATTATGATCCTAATATTATTATCATTCTTATTTCTTTTTCGTCGATTATTAGTATTGTTAATGCTATCATCATTATTTCTAAATTACTATTACTTATTATTGTTATTATAATATATTATTAATTATTAATTATTATTATTTATTATTAATTACTTATTAATATTATTATTATTATGTATATGGTCTCATATATAATATATAATAGAGATATATATATATATATAATAGTAATATTATATCTATTATCTATATTACTATAATATATCTATATACCTATACGCTACTTATCTAGTCTCTATCATCTATCTATCTATCAAGTCTTCTATCTATCTATCTATCTATATATATGTGTATATATATATATGTATATCATATATATATTATAATACTTATCATGGATACATAAATCTTTATATACGCTTCATAATATATATCTACTTATACCTCCATATATATATAGTTATTAGTTCTACGTTATATATCATAAATATATATATATATATATATATATGTAGAGAGATATTATTATATATGATATATATAATTATATATATACATACATATGATAATACATATATATACACATAAGTCTCTTTTTATCTCACTCGTTTTCAACATATATATTTACATATAAATGTGTATGTGAGTGTGTCTCTGTATTTGTTTTGTTTATGTATGCTGTGTCTACGTGTGTGTGTGGTTGTGTGAATATATATAATATATATATTATATATATATACTATGAATATCTATTACATATTCTATAGCTATCTATATATTATATATTATATCACCTATATATTAGATGCTAACATATATATATATATATATTATCTATATATATATATAGTATCCTCATCATATGGTATAATATATATATATGTATCTCTCATCTAATAATTATATAATACTATATCTCGTAAATAGTATAATATCTGCTATATATAGTCTATCATCTCTCTCTCTCTCTCTCATCTCTCTCTATTAGTATATGTGTGTGTGTAGTGGTGTGGTGTGTGTGTTTGAGGGGAGGGTGCTGATATATGTCTAGTCCCTCTGCATTATCTACTAGATCTCTATATATCTCTGCTCATCTTACTCTTCTATGGTTATGCTCTCTCATCATTTTCTATTTCTATCTCATACTATATCTATACTCTCTTACTATATACTCTAAATTAACTTATATATATAATTATATTATATCTATATAGATATTCTATCCATATACAGGTATATAGTGTGTGTGTGGGGTGTGTGTGGTGTGTGTGTATCACGCTTTATATATACTATCTATATAGTATATATAATGTTCTAGTATGTATATTATAACTTTTTCATATATATTATATATTCTATATACTTATGTATAATATATGTATATATATGGATATTTAGTTGACTATTAATATCTATTATATTATAGATCTAGCTATATATTATTAGATCTTATACTCTGTCGTATCTCTATATAAGATATGCTAATATCTATATATAACTAATTAAAAAAAACTCAATTACATAAGCTTATATGGATCTATATATATATATATTTACATATTAATTAGGTCTATTTATGTACACTCTCGAGGGAGAGAGATATAGAGACATATATAGCTTATATATACATGATATATATATATATATATATATAGAAATATATATCTTATTATCTTATATATTTTACAATATATAAGATCTGAGTATCGCTTCCAGGTCTCCTTAGACGTCGGGCCTGCGGTTCCTCATTCTCCTGTCCTTCCGAATTAGGTTGCGGGTAAGATAAAAAAATAGTAATAGAATACGCAGATATGAGGTTGGGGAAGAAGAAAGAACAAGATAAATCTAAATAAAAAAAATCAATAGATAGAGATTTAGTATATATATATATACAATATATATAATATACATATATACTATATATAAAAAGTAAATAGCATAATAAATACACACACACACACACACACACACACAAACACACACACACACACACACACACGCACAACCACACCACCACACACACCACCACACACACCCACACACACCACCATACATCACACACACACACCAAACATATATATATCTATAATATATAGGAATATCTAGTAGCTATATAGAATCTATATATATATACTTATAATAGATATAATTATACATATATATAATATATTATCTACATCTTATAGTATATGATAGTATAGTAGATAGTAGGATATAGTATAGGTATAAGTATAGATATATAATATCTATATCTATATCTGTATAGAGAGAATCAATACTATAATATATAATATATATATACATCGCTCTTTCTATATCATATTATCTCTGTCTTCTCTGTCTCTATATATATATCTCTACCACACCCACAACCACACATATAGATATATAAGGTATATATATATATCTAGCATATATATATATATATATATCAAATTCTCTCTATCTTAATCATCTTATCTCATTCTATAGCTATAATAACGTAATATATCTATCTATATATATCTATATATAGTCTCACTATTCTATATATCTCTCTCTCACACGTATATATATATATTGTATATATCGGTCATCCATTAGATATAGATATCATATATCATCTTCTCTATATTATCTCTCTCTTCTCGTCTCCTCTCTCTGTTCTCTCTCTGTTTTTTCCTCTCTCTTTCTGTCTCTTGTTTTCTCGATCTATCAATCTATCTATATATCTCCTCTCTCTCTCTCATATCATATCCTCTCTCTCTTCTCTTTACATATCTCTCGTATAGCATTTCTCCCTCTTCTATCTCCGCATCTCTCTATCTCTCTCTCTCTCTCTGCGCTCTTCTCTTCTCTCTCTCTCTCTCTCCTCTGCCGCTCTCGTCTTCTCTCTATTCTCTCTCTCTCTCTCTGCTATCTCCTCTCTCTCCTCTCTTTTCTCTTCTCTCGTCTCTCTTCTCTCTCTCTTCTCTTTCTCTGTCTCTCCTCTGGTCTCTCTCCCCTCCTTCTCCCCCCCGCACACCCGCCACCCCCCCCCCCACCCCCCACACACCTCCCACCCCCACACACCCACATATCTTCTCTCTCTATCTCTACTCTCTCCTCATCTCTCTCTCTTCTCTTAGATCCTCGCTCTCTCTATCTCTCTCATATCTAGATCCCTATATATCTATACTCTCTCTCTCTCATCTCAGACTATCTCTCTATCTACATATACTATCTATCTCTATACTATATATATCTATATCTAGCGAGGATGTATCATATCTACACCTATCACATAACTGTAGGATATAAGCATATTATACCACATATATATTATATAGCTTATATCTTACCACGTATTATATTATATATATATATATATTATATGTATTATATCTACACACACACAACACACACACATATATATATATATATAATAATATATATAGATAATATTATATATATATATATATCGATCTCATCACGCTCTCTGTCTATATATATTTATATACATATATATAATAGAACGATATATATATATATATATATATATCATATATCTATTATATATATATATCAATATATATGTGGTGGCGCGTGTGTGTGTGTGTGTGTGTGTGTGTGTGGTGTGTGTGTGTGTTGGGTTTTGTGTGTGTGTTTTTGTGTATATATAAGTACCTGTGTGTGTGGGTGTATCTGTGTATGTGTGATCTGTGTAGTCTGTGTGTGTAATTATATAGATATATATATATATATTATATATGTAATATATATACTTATATAAAATATAGATATATATATATCTAATATTTTAAAAATATATATATATATACTTTTATCTTTACTCTCTCTCTATGTCATTGTCTCTAGCTGTCAGATATAATCTCTCTCTATATATAGTTCTCTCTCTATCTCATCTCTACTCTCTCTCTCTCTCTACTCTCTAAATCTCTCTCTCTGTCTTCTCTCTCTCATTCTATCTGTAATTCTCTCTATCTATCTCTCGTCTACTCTACTCTCTAGCTGCCTCTCTCTCTTTTATCTCTTGTATCTCTCTATGCCGTGCTCTCCTGTCTCTCTCTATATTCTCTCTTCTCTCTCTCTCTTCTCCTCTCTCTCTCTCTCCTCTCTCTATCTCTCTCATAACTACTCTCTCTCTCTCGTCTCTCTCTCTCTCGCGTATTTCTCCTCTCTCTCTCTCATCTGTAGCTTTCCTCATCGCTACCCTCTCTTCTCTACTCTATCTCTGTCTCTGTCTTTTTCTTTCTCTGTCTCTCTTCTGTTCTCTCTCTGTTCGTCTCTCTCGCTTCTCTATCTCTCGGTCTATCTCTCGCTCTCCTCTCTCTATCTCTCTCTCTCTCTCTCTCTCTCACTCTCTCTTCTCTCTCTCTTCTATCTTCGCTCTCTCCTCTCTCTCTCTCTCTTCGTGTGGGTAGTGTGTGTGTGTGTGTGTGTGTGTTTGTGTGTGTGTGTGTCTCTCTCCCCCTCGATCCTCTCTCCTCTCACTCTCTCTCTCGCTCTCCTCTCTCTCGCTCTCTCTACTCTCCTCTTCTCACCTACTCTCTCTCTCTGTCATCTCTCTTCCCTCTCCTCTCTCTCTTGTCGCTTCTCCCCCCCCCCCCCCCCCCACACCCCCCCCCTCTCTCTATCTCTCTATGTCTCTATCTACTCTCTCTCTCTTCTCTCTCTCCCCTCCTCTCCCTCCTTCTCATCTTCCCCCCCTTCCCCCCCTTTCTTTTTTCCTCCTCACCCGGTCATTTACTCGTGACCCAATCTAGACAAGGTATGAATGCGCAACGAATATCTTCATATCTCCCCGCGGTATTTGACCGGTTTCATGTGTCTTCGTCAGAAATACGTGTCTTATCTGACGACGCCGCATTCGACACCGGTCGAAACCTCCATCTCTTGTTTGTTGGAAGAATTCGTTCTCATCATACCTGGTCTATAATAATACTACTATATATATATAGATATATATATATCTCTCTATCTCTCTATACTCTATCTCTTATCTCTATCTCTCCTCCCTTCTGCGCTCTACCTCTGTCTATCCTCTCTATATGCTGTTGTGTGTGTGTCTTGGATATCTCTCAAATATATATATACCATCTATCTGTGCTCTCTCTTCTCTCTCTCATCCTCTCTCTCTGCTCTCTATCTCTCTCCTCATCGCTCTCTCTTCTCACTCTCTCTCTACTCTGTCCCTGTATCTGTATCTCATCTATCTATCTTCATACATATGTTATATCTAACTATGAACAATCTATCAGAGACCATCTTGTATATATATATCATTCTCTCGCTCTAGATCATATATACATCATATATATCTATCGATTATATATCTCTCCTATCTCTATAATCTCCTCTCCTCTATCTCTCTACTCGTCTCTATCTGTCTCTCTCTCTCTATATGATATCTCTCTCTCTCTCTCTCTCGCTCTACTCTGTCTCTCTCCTCTCTCTGTCCCTCCCTTTCTTCTCGTGTCCTCTTTCTTCTTCCCTCTCTCTTCTCTATCTACTCTTACTCTCCCTCTCGTCTCTCATCTCTCCCCTCTGTCCTCATCTACTCTCTCTCCTCTTTCTCTCTCTCCCGGCTCTCTGTCTGTTGTCTCTCTCTACTGTCTCTCTCATCTTGTCGCTCCCCCTCTCTCCTCTCCCTCTCTCGCTTATATCTCTCTCTATCTCCTCTCCTCCCTCTGTCTCTAATCTCCTCTCTCTGTGCTCTCTCTCTCTCTCTCTCTCTCTCTCATCTATATCTCCCTCTATCTCTCTCTCTCTATCTCTCTCCTCTCTCATCTCCCCCTCTCCCTGTCCTCTCTCTCTTCCTCTTTTTTTTTTTTTTTTTTTTTTTTTTCCTCCGCCCTTGCGGGTCCGTGTTGGACTTGCTCCATGCTGCTGGTTTATTTTTGTGGAGTTTGAGGCCCGTCCCTCCACCGCGCTGGCCCAGTTGCGTTGGCGGGTTTCAGACTGATAAACCCTATTTGTATATCATTCGACCCCAGTGCCAAGGTGAGGCCCACACGCTGGCTTTGGCTGCCCGCAGCGCCGTGGTTTTAGGTTTCGATTACCTGAATTATTTTAATTCAGCGGGGGCGGGGGGGGGCGTGTGAAGCTGCTCATATGCGCGCATATGTGAAGGCGAGCGCATATACATTACTCCTATGTCTTCTTATCTCTATCTCTATCTATGTCAACTCTCTCTCTCTATCTCTATCTATATCTATCTCTATCTCCATCTCTATATGCACATCTAATATATATATCTCTCTATCTCTAATATACTCTCTATCTCTCCTATCTCCTTCAACTCCTCCATATCTCTATTTACATACTCTATCATCTCCCTCTCTCATACTCATCATGCTCTCTACCTCTCCTATTATATCCTCTCCTCTCTATCTACTCATCTTCTCTCTCTATCTATCTCTATCTCTGTTTCTCTCTCCAATCTCGCCGTTTTGCTTGGCCTTCCTTGATACACATGATATTCTTGGTAGTGAGCCTCCTGTCTGCTTGCTTTTGCTCCCGTGTGTCAGCTGCTGCTGACATCAGACCTAACCGGTCGTGCCCGCCGTGGGGCCCAGCCACAGCAGTACACCTCCAGGCGACCGTTGCAACTTCTCGCGCCTGGGCCGAAAACGTTACCACTGTACTACTCCCGTGCCTCTGTCATATATACTATCATCTATCAGTCTATATATCATATCTCTCTCTACTCTCTCTCTCATCTCCTATATAGTAATCTAGTCTCTGGTCTAAGCTGGGACTATCTCTCTCTCTCTCTCTCTATCTCTCTCTTTCTTCTCTACTCTACATCTCTACATATCTATATCTATCTCCCTCATCCCCTCTCTATTCTCTCCTTATATGCTCTATAGAAACCTCTATATCCCTCTCGTCTCTCTCTCACGTCTCTCTCTCTCTCTCTCTCTACTCATATCTATATCATCAGTCTCTCGTCTCTCTCTCCTCTCTTCGCCCCCTCTCATCTACTCTCCTCTCCCTCCTCCTCTCTCTCTCCTCTCTCTCTCCTCTCATCTCTGCTCTCTCTCTCTCTCCTCTCTCTCTCTGGCTCTCTCTCTCTCCTTCTCTCTACACTATACCACCTCTCTCTCCCTCTTCTATCTCTTCTTAACGTATCTCTCTTTCTATCTCTCTACCTCTCTATATATATCTCTATCTCTCTACTATTATATATCTCCTCGTCTATCTCTCTATCTCTCTCTCTCTCTCTCCTCTGTCCCACATATTTATTCTCTATCCCCCCTCTCTCTCTATGAAAGATGGAATAATGCCAGGCCGCATTGTCTCGATACAACTACCACCCCTCCCTGCCCAGGACTATCGAACCTAGCACTGGGCCTCCGGATTCATACCCGACGTGCCCTAGGTTCGACGTCCTGGTCCAGGGATGGTTGCTAACATTTTACATATATATATCTCATCTCCTATTATATATATATATACTATCATATAACTCTTAATCTATATGATCCTCTCTCTATCTAGCTCCTTTCACCTTCTCTCTCTCTCAATCTCTCTCTCTTCTCATCTCTCTATATATCTCTCTGCTCTCTCTCATATTTATCTACCTCCTTTTCCCTACATTCCTTCTTATTGTTCACCTTTATCACATCGGCTTTTCTTTTCTCCACTTTTTCCACCTTCTCTAGTGCCGTCCCTCACCCCCCCCTGCTCCCCGCGACCAACTACCCCGTTCGGTAGAGACCGCAGCAGCAGTACCAGGTGTCTTTCTCTCCTTATTGTTGGTTCGGAATGAACCGGCGGCTCGACGCCCAAAGGAGCTTACCGCACGCCCCCGTAAGTGCTTGAGGTTCTTTGACTTGCGTAGAGGAGCTGATGGGATCATGCCTTGAAAAAGAGATAATAATCATCCTCCTTACATCGTTCGCAGGCTTTTCTTTGTTCAGTGTTAGATTCACTTTTAATTGAATGTTTATACTGCATGTTGTTTTCCCAGACTTTACAACTTTGTCTTAATTTCAAGGTCGAGTAGGTGAGCGGAGTGGCTTTTACTTATCGTTTAACGTACTGGTTTAGATGGTGTTGCGTAGGTTTTTTTACTTCGTTTGTGGCGTTTTTATCGCGCGACGGCGGGGGTCATGCGGAACACACACCCCCGCCCCCATAGCTCCTCTGCCCATGCTCACCACCTCATGGGGCTTATCCCCGGGATTTACATACTTTACTTTATCGGCGGAGGCGGCCCGAGGGCAGAGAAGGGGGTTGATATACCCCTGTTCTTGGTGGTGGGCAGCGGGGGGGGGGCGGAGGGGGGCCAGGCGACGCGCCCGAATGCGCGCGCCGGGCGAGAGACATGGCACAGCATAGTTTTTCCTGGTTATGTGTATCTGCCTGGCTGTTTTTAATTAGATTGATGAGCCACTTGGTGGGGGCATGGGGGGGGGGTGGGTGCAGGCCTTGGACCGCGGGGGAGGAGGGGGGGGGGGAGAGGGGGAGGGGGGAATGTCAGGGGGTGTAAGGTGTGACATGGGTGACTGGAATTTTCAGGGGGGGGCCGGCACGGGGGGAGAACGGGGCCACGGGTGGGTATTTTATGCGCTGTCTCGTTTCATTTTTAATTCTCCTGTTACAGACGTGGTAGAAGTTTAGATGTGTTTTTAAGCACTCGCGTAGCGAGGAGCTGGTGCTCAAGGGAAGGGAGGACAGCCAGCGGGTGAATATGGGGCGAGATCTTCATGTTCTCAGAGATTATGGGCAAGATAACGCCCTCGTTGCTGAAGTGAGGGACTACCGGAGAGAAACGACCTACGCCTGGAACAAGTTGCAGGAGCGATGCGTCACCGGGAAGCTTGTGCTCAGGAAGCCCCCGCAGCTAGTGATAATTACGAGCGGCGGCGGAGAAGGACGAGGCTCCGGCAGCTGCGTTACCATTGCAGAGCGAGCATTGAACTTGACTCTGTTCCGACAGGAACTCCAGGAAGCTCGGGCTCCATCATACCATACAACACGTGGGAGTGAGAGGGGACCCGAACCTCCAGAATTCCTACGCCAGTTTCATTTCTCGCAACAGCAACCACCAGGACTGTGTCTGAGTACTTAGTCGTCCTGTGCCCATGGATGCATGCCACCTGGACCACCGACCACCAACCGTATGCGAAGATGCCTCTGCCACTTCCTATTACCGCCCGCAGTTCCAGATCCTGCCCTACCACGACGATGTATCCACCTCACCACAGTGGGACAGATGCCAGCAGCCATCCTCAGCTGTTTCCTTCACCTCAAAACCTTCCACCATCACAGTCTTCATCTTGGACTGTCCAATATTTGCTCTCCCAGGAATTGTCGCACACTTCCGAGGAGATGCACCTGCCTCACAGCCACTCCGGAAGAACCAAGAGTGAGAGTTGGAGTCGTGCGATAGAGACATATATCATCAGCCACCCACTCTGAGGCCGACATCCAAGCAGCCCGGACAAGCTTGATCGAGGAGCACTGAACTGCTGGTAAACTCGCCACTTTTGACAGCATTGGGGGACTGCAGTCTTCAAAAGCACACTATTAAACAAGTTCCGTGGGACAATACCTTCTGCGACTTCTACAAAGTGCTGTATGAGATCCGCATGTCCACGACCCAGCACCCATGGATTTCTTCCTCCAGCTCGAAGGGATGTATATCAGGGGTACATGGGATCACCCTGAGGCTGTTGGCCCTTCACACCATGGTAAGAGGGTCTTCTTGAGTGGGCTTCCTACAGTGGCTACGTGATTTTTTGGCTCTAAGGAAGATGGGAGCCTCGTCCAGATTGCTGAGGCAGCCCCACGTATCTGGAATTCTCGGCACGGAATCCACCACAGTAGCTACCAGTCTACGGGCCCTGAAAGTTCACACGCACTCAAACCAACCGCCACGCACCCGTTATGTTTTTGCAATGACTGTGTCAGCTTCCGCTCCCGTCACATCAAACCTCTCTCCCCTGTCCCAGACCATCATAAAAAACCAAATGGTGTGTTTATCATCAGCTGCCACCCATAATACATCTGAGTGCCATGCAAGGGGAAGAGGGAAACTAGTTCCACACTTACCAGCCGACGCTGCTATGCGTGTCGGAACCAGGACCCTTCGCTAAGGAATGCCCCTTTCGTCAGAGCCGGGTAATGAGCAATCCGACCCCTGAGAGAGGAAACAGGGGGCTGTACCAAGGACCTGATGACTCTCTCTCAGAAGCAGTCGTCCGCAGTGAATAGCCCTATCGCTCTGGCAGGACTACGCACTCGTGCCGACTCAATGTGATGGTTTCCCCTCTAATTTGTTTCATTGACACTGGGTCAGAGCGACACATTATTTAAAATTGCGTACGCTTTACTCTCCTTGTAATAAAAGGGTTCCTACACCCGTAAGAACCCATCTAGACTTTGAAGAGGGTGTTGCTGGCGGGCACTGGATACCTTTTGCGAAGTTAACCCTTTCTTTAACTTTTGCCGCAACCAAGTTAGCCAGCAAGTTGCTGTGTGTGACGCGAAGTTTCCTGGAATATCCTCCTTGGGAATGATCGTCCTCTAGGACAAGCTTCTGTCTGTCTTCCGGTGCTACAGAAAGTGAGGCCTCTCTCTAGGTTGAAGTGTCATGCCTTTCCTGTTCACTCTATACCACAACCCTAACACTGCGGATCAATGTAGTCAGCATCCATGATCGGTATAGATGGGTACTGCAGACGGAGTCTCATCCTCTAATTGACTTCCATAAAGAGGGCCTTAAACCCTTTGTACCCCTCCTTAACACGACAGAGCTCCCAGAGCTCCACACTTGGGTGTTTTTGTAAAAGGTGTTGATCAGCCGTCTGGGCCCATGACGGAGAAGTCATCATCTCACCAGATCGTCAGCTGTGTGGCATCTCGCCATAATGATCACCACTGCTTCGGAGCGTCACAGACCTGTGTGGATGGTGAACGACACACACACGAAGTGGTGAGGTTGACCCAGTTACACCGTTGGGCATGTAACTACAGTAGAGGAGGTTTTTACTTCAACCCAGCTACTACTGCATCCTGATCCTTCGCCGCACAAAGCCTGCCTCCTGAACCGCAGATGGGGGACTTCTGTTGGGAGCATGATGAATTTGACTGTATTCATGGCTTGGACTGACTTGGTATGAAGAGGGCTTAGAATTTGTCCCGATGAGCTGCCACCTTCACGAAGCCCTTTTGCAGTGATCACCCCTCATTGAGATAACAAGAACATAGGGAGGATGGTTAGCAAACATACAATCTGAGCACCTGACCAGACCCATATGCCAGGAACTAAGGACCTGCTATATCGCTACCAGGTCCCTGTTTGATGGGGGGGGGGGGAACTGCAATTTGGTCCTGTACCAGGACATCCAACATAGGATCGAGACGGGGATGCAGGACCAGTGTGCACCAGGCAATGGAGCTCCCCCAATCAACTCGTGCGCTGATACGGAAGGAGTGTGACACTATGCTCGTGCGGGTGTCATTGAGCCATCTCCTCACCGTGCTGAGCCGAGTTGTCCTTGTATGGAAAAAGGGAGGTGCCCTAGCTTTTGTGTCGACTACAGAAAGGTCAATGCAGTCCAACCACCGCAGAATCCTATCCCTTGCCCAGAATTGATGACGCAATGATAGATGAACTAGTCCCACAGACACCTTCCCCACACTTGATGCCAGAGCTGCTTATTGGAGCATTATGTACGGAGGAAGACCGAGCAAAGACTGCTTCTCTGATGGATATCGGCTATTCCATTTTGCCGACTTCCCTTTAGACTTAGCACAGCACCCACAACATTCCAGAGACAATGATTTAGTCCTATCACCATCCTTGGACGTCATACACAGGCCATCTGGATGATATATTGTGGTTTTACTCCTAGTGCTTTTGCTCAGCACTTACTGGACTTGGAGGAAACCTTGAAACACCTAGTTGCCGCTGGACTCGAGCTAATGCAGATAAGTGCAGCTTTACAGCAACAACAATCTACTTTCCTAGCTTTCACGATGGTGTGGCAACAAGATCACGCAAAGTGCATCCATCGCAGACACTCATAAACACCCCGCACGAGTGAAAGAATTCGTACGTTCCTTGGGGCTATCAGCTTTTCCGTCGGGGTATTGAGGGGTCTCTACCATTGCCGCACCCCTTCATTACTCCTTAAAAAAGGCAGGCATTGGAAATGGGATGTAGAGCACAGCAGCTTTAATAGCGAAGTAATTTTAGTTAATTTATGAGTATTATTGCCAAAAAATATATTAACTGTAATAATAACAATAATAAAATATATAAGTATATAATAATAATAAGAATCGTTATTATATTGTTATTAATATTAATGATTTGTTTATTATTATCATTATTATTATTTTTGACTGGTAGTATAATTGTAAAAATAAGTATTATAAACAGTAAATAATTACAGTAATACCGATATTACTTAAATAATGATATAAATGAGTATTATAAAAAACGTTATTATTGTTGATTATTATTGTTATTACATATTATTATTGTAAGTGTTATTATTATAGTTGTAAAAATATATATTAAACTGCAATACTTGCAATAATAATGATAATATTGCAAAAATGACCGATATAATGCAATAATGATGATGATGATTTTACTGATTATAATGATGATAATGAATGATGATAACGATAATAATATGATAAGCATGATGATAATGATTATAATAACAAGAATTATGTCATACTAATAATCGAAAAAGGTAAATAGAAAAAAAATCCCAAAAGTCAAAAGGCGGAAAATCTGCCAAGATATAGCGTTTTCAGAGTAATACTCCCAAATAAACGTTTTCCATTCATTTGTGATTTATGCAATTATTAGGGTAATAATGATAAATAATTACCAGAATTCTATTTAATCATTGACAATAATAGATAAGTAAGATAAAGAGAATTTGGATTGACATTTGATGATGATTATTATTATTACTATTATTTCATTTTATTATCATTATTATTATTATATATTATTATTATTATTATTATTATTATTATTATTATTTACTTTAATTATTAGTATTTTGCCAGAAAAAAAGTATATTCGCTCTAATACTAATAATAATAATAATAATAACTATAATGATATAAGATCGTTTTATAATATTGTTTTGATATTATTATTTGTTTTATCAGCATTCTTCCTTATTTTACTGATAGTCTGATTGTAAAAATAATTGTTTATAACAGTAATAATTACAGTATAACGATCTTGATTAAAATATGATATAAATACTAATTATAGAAAACGGCTATTCTTATAATTTTGTTATTACAATTTTTATTGTATTTGTTATTAGTGTTTTGTAAAAATATATAATATAACTGCCAAAATTAACAAAAATAATGATATAATTGCAATCATGATGATAATATTGCATAATGCTGATAATGATGATGGTCAATGATGATATGATGATCCTAATGCATGATAACATAATATGGATATACTCATCATAAGCCTTTGAGAGTATAACTACTCAAAATGACGTTTGTTCCATTCATTTTATGATTTGGGGTATTATTTGGGTTTTCAATGATAATTCTACCAGAATTCTATTAATCATGACAATCATGCTGATACACGATAGAATAAAGAGAATTTGGATAAACACTTTGATGATTTTAATTTATTACTATTAACATTATCATTATTTTGTTATTATTATTATTATTATTGTTATGATATTATCATTATATTATTATTTCCATTATTATTATTATTATTATTATTATTATTTGATTATTATTTGTATACTTTAATTATTTGTATTATTGCCAAAACGTATATTTAACTGTATAATCAAAAATAATAATAATAGTAAGTATAATAGCTAATGATCACTAATCGTTATAATATTGTTATTAATTGCATGATTGTTATTATAATCATTATTATGATTTTTACTAGTAGTTAATTCGAAAAAGAATTACTTATGACAGTAGATTGCAGTAATACGATATTAAAATAATGAATATAAATATTATTATAACAACGTATTATTGTTATTATTATTGTTATTCTATTACTATTCTAGTTGTTATTAGCATAATTGTAAAATCTATATTATAACATGCAAGAATGGTAATGATAATGATACTGATTGAAATATGATGATACTAATTAAAATCATGATAAGAGTAAGTATGCAATGTAATAAATAATCGTATAAATCAATCATTTGTAAAATTATATATGATAACTGCAATATTGCAATCATAAATGATAATAATTGCAATAATGACGATAATTAATTGCAATAATGATGATGATGATTTATATGATGATAAAATGAATTGAAATTAAAATGGAAAAAAAAAAATATGATACGATATAATGATGATAATCATGATGATAATGATGATAGAAACGGAATTGTGTCCATTTATAATAACAATGTAAAAGAAAAAAATCCAAACGTCAAAAAGTAGGAAAATCTTGCAAAATATAGCGTTTTCAAGTATACTCCAAAAAAAAATAAACGTTTTGGTTGCTTTGGTTTTATTTTTTTTCATTCATTTGTGATTTTGGCAATTAGTAGGTAAGAATGATAAATAATTACCAGAAATCTATTAATCATGACAATAATGATGATAAAAGTGGAGAATAAAGAGAATTGGATAACTTTTGATGATTATTAATATCATTCTTATTTCTTTTATTATCATTATTATTATTATTATTATTATTCATTATTTTATTAATTATTATTATTAGTATTATCCATTATTATTATTATTATTACTTATTCCTTTAATTATTATTTATTGGCAAAAACATTATTATAACTTTAATATACTATAAAATATAATAAGTATAATAATAAAACTCAACGTTTAATATTGTTATTAATAATAATATTGTTTTTATTATCATTCATTATTATTTTCACTGGTAGTATAATTGCAAAAATAATTATTATAACAGTAATAATTACAGTAATAACGATATTAACTAAAATAATGATATGAATTATCATTATAAAATCATTATTATTTTTATTATTATTGTTATTACTATTATTAAGTAGTTTGTAATAGTATAGATTTAGTTTTGCAATAATTGCAACAATAATGAGAATAAGTGCAATACTGATGCTAATGTGAGGATTTTTATGATTCTAATTATGATAATTTGTAATCTACGTGTGTGTGTGTGTGTGTGTGTGTGTGTCTGTGTGTGTGTGTGTGTGTGTGCGTGTGTGTGTGGGTGGGAATGTGTGTTTTTTTTGTGTGTGTGTGTTATGAATATCTATATACATATATATATATAGATATATATATAGATATATATCTATATATATAATATATATATATTATTATATATCTATCAATATATTGTAATATATATATATATGTATATATCTTATACCTATATCTCTCTACTATATACTAGTCTCATCTATCATATCTTATATAGATATATATGTGTGTGTGTGTCCTGTGTGTGTGTGTGTGTGGTATTGTGGTGTGTGTGTGATTGTTTGTATATATAGAATATCTATATACTCTCATCATCTCTCTATCTCTACTCTCTGTATCATAGACTATATCTCTCATTATATTCTATATATATAGTTTATCTGTTAGCCTATATGTCTATCTTATATATATCTATATATCTCTATATCTACTATAGCTATATATTCTCTATATATCTTTATTTATATATTATATATTTCCTACTCTTATCATCTCTATCTACTCTAACTCTTTCATCATCCTTATCTCTTATCTAGCTCTCTCTAATAATATTGTATAATATCTATCTCTCTTATGTATATACTCATAGCTCTATCTACATTTCTATGTAACCTCTATGTATACTCTATCTATTTATATATATAGTCTCTACTCTATATATATACTATCTCTATCTAATCTCTATATATATATATATAATATAATATAATGAGAGTAAGAATCAGACGACTCATTTGTGTATATATATATTATACTATATATATCATATATATATCTATACTATATATATAATATATCATATATATATATATCTATATATATGTATGTATGTATGTATATATAGTAATATATATAAACTGATATATATCTAGATATATATACTTATATCTATTATATACTATACTATATATATTAATATATAATATAGATATTATATCTATACATATATGTATATATATAACGTATATATAATATATATATATATATAATATTATATATATATATATATATATATATATATATATATATATAACAACACACACACCACAAACACACACATACACACACCACCACACACACACAGACACACACCACAACACATATATATATATATATATATATATATATATATATATATATAATATATATTATATATATATACTATATATATATATATATATACATATATATATATATATATATATATATATATATATTATATATTATAATGTTATATTATATTCATAACACACACACACACAAAAAAACACACATTCACACACACACACACACGCACACACACACACACACACACACACACACACACACACACACACACACACACACACACACACACACACACACACACACACACACGTAGATACACATTATCATCATTATCATCATTAAAATCCTCATTATCATCAGTATTGCACTTATTATCATTATTATTGCAATTATTGCAACTATACTATAAAAACTAAATAAAAATATAAACAAAAAATAATAAAAAATAATGTTTTATAATGAAAATTTATCATTTTTAGTTAATATCGTTATTACGTAATTTTACTGTTAAAAAATTTTATTTTGCAATTATACTACCATAAAAATAAAAATATGTAAAAAAAACAATATTAAATTAAAAAATATTATAACGTTGTTTTTTATTTTATACTTTTATTATTTTTTTGTTATTTTAAAAGTTTAATATATTTTTTGCAAATAATAAAAAATTAAAGTTAATAAAAATAATAAAAATAATGAAATAAAAATAAAAATAAAATTAAAAATAATAAAAATAAAAATAATAAAAAAATGATAAAAAAATAAAAATAATAAGATTAATAATCTCAATGTTATCCAAATTCTTTTTTATTCTCATTTTTTCATCATTTTGTCATGTTAAATTTTTTAGGGTAATTATTATCATTATTACCCTAAAAATTTTCCAAAATCATAAAATAATAAAAAAAAACGTTATTTTGGAGTATCTCTGAAAAGCTATTTTTGAAAGTTTTTTCCCGCTTTTTGACTTTTGGGATTTTTTTTTTTTTACCTTTTTTATTAAATGGCCCAAAATTCCTTTTTTTCATCATTATCATCATGTTACACATTATTATCGTTATCTATCATTATCTCATTCATCTTTAAAATCATCTCATCATTATTGAAATTTATTTCCGTCTTATTGCAATTTTATCATTATTATTAAATTATTGCATTATAATTTATTTTTACAAAAATATTAAAACTTTTATTTTTATATCATTAACTTACTATTATCATTATTTTAATTATTATCATCATTATTTAAAATCATTAATCTTCATACATTCTTGCAGTTATAAATTATTTTTACAATTTGCTAAAACAACTCAATGAAAATAGTAAAACAAAATAAAACAAAAATAATTTTTTATAAAAATTATTTATATCATTATTTAATATCGTTATTAGGAAATTATTCTGCAAATAATTTTTTTTTCAAATTTCTACTAGTAAAATAAAAATAATGATAATAAAAAAATAATAATATTAAAACAATATATAACGATTATTTTATTATCTTATACTTACTATTTTTATTATTTTTATATTACGTTTAATATACGTTTTGGCAATAAAAATAATTTTAAAGTAACAATAATAATAATAAAAATAATAATAAAAAAATAATAAAAATAAAAATAAAAATAAAAGAAATTTTAAATAACAAAAAATAATTATACAAAAATAATGTTGATAATGTAATAATTTTAATAATCATAAATTTTCCAAATTCTTTTTATTCTCTTTTTTATCATCATATTGTCTGATTATAAATTCTGGAAATTACATTATTCCCCAAAATAATCCCCCAAATCATCAAATGAATAAAAAACGATTTTGGAGTATACCTAAAAAGGCTTATTATGATTATCACATTTTACGTTTCACTTATATCTCATTATCATCATTACCATCACTTATCATCATTTTTGCAATTATTATCATCATTATTGAAATTTATTATCATTTTTTATTGTTTTTGGCGTAAAATATATTTTTTACAAACACAAATAACAAAAAAAAAAAATAAAATAAAAATAATTATAAGAATAACGTTTTTAAATTATTATTTATATCTTATTTTAATCATATTTATTAGTATTATTACTGTTAAAAAACAATTTTTTTAAAATCATACATCAGTAAAATAAAAAAATGATAATAATAACAAAAATAATTAAATAACAATATTATAACGATTTTTATTATCATTATACTTATTATTTTATTATTATTTTTATTAGGCTAATATATTTTTTTTTTTGGCAATAAAAAATAATTAAAGAAATAATAATAATAATAAATAAAAATAAAAATAATAATTAAATAATGATAAAAAAATGATAATATAAAAATAATAATCACTAAAATGTACCCAAATTCTTTTTTATTTTTACTTTTATCTTATTATTGTCATGTTTAAAATAGAATTCTGTAATTATTATCTTTATTACCCTAATAATTGCCAGAATCATCAAATGAATGGAAAAAACGTTTTTTTGGGAGTAACTCTGAAAACGCTATATTTTGCAAGATTTTCCCCCCCTTTTTGATTTTTGGGGATTTTTTTCTTTTTTTTTTTATTATATATGGACTTTCCTTTATTACCATTATCATCATATTATCATCATTATTATCGTTATCACATATTATCACATTATCATCTTTAAACACACACAATTGCATTTTATCGTCTTTTTGAAATTATTATCATTATTATTGCAATTTTTGCAGTTAAATATATTTTTTTTTACAAAAAACAAATAACAGCTCAAAATAATATAATAATAATAATAATAAAAATAATAATTTTTATAATTATCATTTAATCTTTTTTAATTAAATCGTTATTTTTTAAATTATTGGGGGGGTTATAATTTTTTTTTAAAATTATCACATAAAAAAAATAATAAGATAATAAAAACAAAAATTTTTAAAAAAATACAAAAGTTATTATTTATTATTATTATACTTATTTTTTTTCATTATTTTTTATATTACAGTTATAAATATTTTTTGGCAAAAATCAAATAATTAACAAAAATTAATTCGCTTTTAAAAGGTTTGCTGTTGCTTACACCCCTTTCCCAATGCTCCCTTTTTTTTAAGGGAGTAAATAAAGGGGGTGCGGCAATGGTCATACCCCTCAATCCCCCCGACGAAAAACCTGTACCCCCAAGGGAACCACGATTTTCTTTCCTGGGGGGGGGGTTTTTTTGAGTGTCTGCGATGGCTGCCCTTTGCTGTGATCTGGTGCCACACCCATCGTGAAAGCTGGGAATTTTATTTTTTGCTGAAAAGCTGCCTTATCTGCATTTAGCTCGATCCGCGGAAACTAGTGTTTAAAGGTTTTCCCCCAAATCCAGTAAGTGCTGAGCAAAGCCCTAGGAGTAAACCACAATACATCCAATAGGCCTGTGTATGACGCCCGGGGACTGGTTGGGACAAAATTCATGGTCCTCTGGAATGTTGGGGGTGCTGTGCTAAGTCAAAAGGGAATCGGAAAAACGGGAATACCGATTCCTCAAAAAAGGCAGTCTTTGCTCGTCTTCCTCCTGCAAAATGCTCCAATAAGCAGCTCTGGCATCAATGGGGTAAAGGGTGTCGTGGGCCTATTCCTATCTTTCGTCAATTCTGGGAAAGGGGATGGTTCTGCGGTGGGACTGCATTGCCTTTTCTGTAGTCGACAAAAAACTAGGGCACCCCCCTTTTTCCATAAAGAAAACTGGGCTCAGCCAGGGTGAGGAGGATGGCTAAATGACACCCCCCTGAATAGTGCCCACCCCCCTTCCGTATAGCTCACGATTTTTTGCTTTGGAGCCTCCATTCCCGGGTGCCACTGGTACGGCACCCCCCGTCTCGATCCTTTTTTGGTCCCGGGTACTACCAATTGCAGTTCCCCCCCCCCCCATCAAACGGCCCGGGTAGCGTATGCGGTCCCTTATTCCGGCATTGGTTGGGTCGGTGCTCCATTTATGTTTGCTCACCATCCTCCCTATTTTTCTTGTTATCCTCAATAGGGTATCCGCGGGGCTTTGAAGGGGGCAGCCCTCGGGACAATTCTAAGCCCTCTTCATACCCAAAGCAGTAAGCCATGAATATTTCAAATTCATTCCCCAACAAAGTCCCCATCTGGGGTATCAGGGGGCAGGTTTTGTGGCGAAGGTCAGGGCAGAGTACGGGGTTTTGAAAAAAAAACCCTCCTCTACTGAGTTACCTCCCCAAATCGTGTCCCTTTGGGGTCAACTCACCACTTTTGTGTGTCTTTTCACCATCCCACGGCAGTGCGTCCGAAGCAGGGGTGATCATTATGGCGAGATGCACACAGCTAGATTCGGGTGAGATGATGACTTCTCCGTCATTGCCCAGACCGCTGTCACACCTTTTAAAAAACACCCAGTGGGGAGCTCTGGGAGCTCTGTCGTGTTGGGGGTGACAAAGGGTTTATTGGGCCAGGAGTCTTAGGGGATTGAGACTGTCTGCATCCCCATTTACCGGGAATCATTAGCTGACTACATTGATCCGCATTTTGGGGTTTTTGGAAAGGTGACGGGAAAAGGTATGACCTTAAATACTGAGAAGGCCTCATTTCGTAGCCCCGGGAAGACAGACAAAAGTTGTCCTTGGGAGTAATCCTTCCCAGGAGGAATCTCCAGGAAAATTCGCGTCACACACGCAACTTTATGGTACTTGGTTGGGCCAAAATTAAAGGAAAGGGGAATTCGCAAAAGGTTCCAGTGCCTCGCCAGCAACACCCTTCAAAATTCTAGATGGGGTTCTTCCTGTAAGGACCCCTTTTCAAGGGAGTAAGCGACGCAATTTTTTTAAAAATGGTCGCCTCTACCCCTGTCAATGAAACAATTAAGTGGACCTCAAAAATTGAGTGGCACGAGTGGTCGTCCGCAAGCCTAGGGTTTCACTGCGGGGACTGCTTCCTGAAGGATCAGGTCCTTGGGAAATGCCCCTTTTCCCCTTTGCCAGGGGGGCGGAGGGCAAACATTACCCTGGCTCGACGAAAGGGGCATTCCTTCGAGTGTCCTGGTTACGACACTCATAGCAGCGTCGGCTGGGAATGGGAACCCCGTTTCCCTCCTTCCCCTTGCATGGCCTCAGATGTATTATGGGTTGGGACTGATGAAACAACCCTTTGGATGGGCTGGGACAGGGAGGTGGTTTATGTGCGGGAGCGGGCTGAACAGTCATGGCAAAACATCCGGGGGCGTGGAGGTTGGTTTATGCTGTGTGAATTTTTAGGGCCTAACTGGGAGCTACTGTGGTGGATTCCGTGCCGAAATTCCAATACGTTGGGCGCCTCAGCAATCGGGCGGGGTCCATCTTCCTTCAGAGCCAAAAAAACCACGTACCATGTAAGCCCACCAAGAAGACCCCTTCACCAGTTGTGAAGGGTGCCCAACAGCCTCAGGGGGATCCCGTACCCCTGATATACATTCCCTTCGAGCGGGGAAAAATCCATGGGTGCCCGGGTCTGGCATGCGGGTCCATACACACTTTGTAGAAGTCGGGAAATGTATGTCCCACGGAAATTGTTTCATATTTCTGCTTTGAAAAACTGCTTTCCCCAAAGTGTAAAAAATGGGGAGTTTTCCACGTTCCTCTCCCCATACTTTCCGGGGTGCTTGGGTTAGGCCCCAGATGTGGGTGGCTTTATATATTCTCTATCGCCCGGTCCCCCCTCTCCACTTCTTTTTCTTCCGAGTGGGTGTGGGGCAGGTGCATCCCTGGGAAATTGGAACAAATTTTCCCTTTGGGGAGCAAATAAATTGACGTCCAATGAAACTGTGTGGTGGAAGGGTTTTTTGGTAAAAACACTTGTGGGAGGATGCTGGGATCTGGTCCCACTGTGGTTGAGGGGGTACATCTGGTGGCGGGCAGGACTGGAAATGGCGGGGGTTTAGGGAAATGGGGGGCACTTCTGCAACGGTTGGGGGTAGGGGTACGGGGGCATGCTCCTTGGGGACAGGACGACTAAGTACCTCAGACACGTCCTTGTGGGTTTCTGTTGCGAAACTGAACTGCGGTAGGGAAATTTTGGGGGTTTTGGGGCCCTCTCACTCCCCGTGTTGTTGTTATGAGGAGCCCCCGACTTCCTGGGGTTTTTTCCCTCGAACTAGTCAAGTTCTGCCTCGCTTCTGCAAATTGGGCAGCAGCTGGGGCCGGGTGACCCGTCCCTTTTCACCAGCCGATCGTAATTTCCTAGCTGAGGGGGGTTCCTGACAACTCTTCCCGTGACGCCCCCGCTTCCCCAAATTGTTCCGGGGTAGTCGTTTCTCCCCCCCCGCGGGATCCCCTTTACTTTAGCAAAGAGGTCGTTAATCTTTCCCCTATCTCTGAAACATTAAAATTCGCCTTCCCTCACTTCAAAAGCTTGGCTCCCTAAAATTTAAAAAGAGCCACCCAAACCCACTAAAACGAGCTGATTTAAAAAAAACTAAACTTTCTACCACTCTGTAAAAAGGGTGATTTAAAAAAGAAACATACAGCTCATAAACTCAAAAAAGTGGAAACGCTAAAAAGTGAAGGCAAAAAATTTAAATTAAAAGTCCAAATTAAAATTAAACACATGAAAATTTTAAAAAAAAGACAACTCAAAAAGAATAAAAGGCCTTCAAACAAAACAAAAAAAACTGAAAAAACAATGGCTCATCAATCTCTTAAAACAGCATGCTTTACAAATAAAAGGAAAACTATGCTGAATGTATATCGACGGGAGAGATTAGAATTTGACGGAACAAATCCCGACGCTTTCCCCCCAAAAAAAGTGGTAATCAAAAAAATTAATGACCGGGGCCCCTTACCAGATAAAGTAAATTATTTAATCCCCGGTATAACCCCCCTGAGTGGTAGCATGGTCAAAAGGTCTTTTTTTCGTGGGGTTTTTTCCGCATTACCCCCCCCGTCCCTCGATAAAAAGCAAAACAACGAAGTAATAAACTAAACAAAACCATCTTAAAAATTACGTTAAAAAAAATTAAAAAACAATAAGCTAAAAAACTAAATTGAAAACTTAAAAAAATTTTTAAAATTTGAAAAAAAAATGCATATAAAATTCAAATTAAAAATGAATCAAAAAACCTGAAAAAAGAAAAGCACTCGTACTATTAAGGGTTTTTTTTTTATTAAGGGATATCACTCCAGCTCTATCCAATCAAAAATACTCAACTTAGTTTTCTCTTTTTGTACTCCTTTGGGGGTCGAGCCGGTTTTTTATTCGAAAAAAAAAAGGAGAGAAAGACACCATGTCTCTGCTGCGGTCTCTACCCAAATGTTTATTTTTCGCGGTCATTGGGGGTAGTGACGTCCTATTACAGGTTTAAAAATTTATAAAAATAAAATCCCATTGTAAATTAACAAATAAAAAATAATTTAGTTAAATGAGATATATAAATAAAAATATATATATAATTTTTAATATATTATTTTATATATATTATATATTAAAATTTAAAAATTATATTATAATTTTAAAAAATATAAAATATAATATAATTTAATATATATATATTATATATAATATATTTGTAAATACAAACCCTCCCTGACCGGGCCAACCTAGGTCACTCCGGGGATGATCCGAGGCCATGCTAGGGTTTGGTCCTGGTCAGGGAGGGTTGTTATTTATCGATATCAAACGGCATTGCTAGCCATCTTTTATATATATATGTTTTTTTAATATAAATATGTGTTCAAAATATATTATAATTTATATATATATATATATTTTTTTTTATATTTAATATATATATATATAATTTTTTATATACACATTATAAGATTAAATTATTATATATTTTATAATATAATATATATATTATTATTATAATTTTATATTATTAAATATGTATTATAATTTAAAAAAAATAATTTTTCAATAAAATATAATTTTTTTTAAAAATTTTTAAAATAATAATTTTTTATATATAATTTTAAAATATAATTATATATATATATTTTTATATTATTTATATATATTTATTATATATTATATATTATATATAATATATAAAAATATAATATTATAAATAATAATATATTTTAAATATATATATAATTTTTATTTATGTTATATATTATATAATTTCTATTTTATATAATTATAATTTTATATTTTTATTAATATATTTTATTATATATATATATTATATATATATAATTTTAAAATATATATTTACCTATTTAAATTAACTTTCCCCACCAAATTAATTCCCCTATTTTTTCTAAAAATTTACTATCCGGTGCAACGTGGAAAATAGCGCAATTCACCCGAATTCCTTGTACAAAGGAATCCAAAAAAAAACCCCATAAAATAAAAAATTATTAAAAAATTTTATTATTATAATAATAAAAAAAAAAATTTATTTAATAATATATATATATATATTTAATATTATATTATATATATATATAAATATATATTATAATTATAATTATTTTATATATTTTAAATATAAAATATATATTTTTATATTTAATATATATATATATATATATAAAATATATAATTATATAATTTTTTTTAATATATGAATTTATTTAAATTTATTTGTACAAAATATTTTGTTAATTTTGTTATTTTTAGTTTGATTTGATCGCCAAGATCTTGGCGTGGTGCCCCCAGCACAGCAGTAACCCCCCAGCGACAGTTGCAACTTCTCGCGCCTGGGGGGGGGGAAACGTTCCAATGTACTACCCCCTACATATTTATAATATATTATTTTATAATAATAATATATAAAATTTTTAAAATTATATATATTATATATAAAAATAAAATATATATATATGTTTTTTTTATTTATATATATATATTATATAATATATATTTAAAAATATATATATTATATATATAAAAAAATTTTTTTATATATATATATATATATATATATATAATATTACATATAAATATATATAATATAATACATATTATTTTAAAATAGAAACCCTAAAATTTTACAAAATTTTTAAAATAAAATAAAATATATAAAATATATATTAAAATATAAAATTAAAATAAACATATATATAATTTAAAAATATATATTTTATATAATATATATTATATTATATAAAATATAATATATATAAATTTTATATATGTATAAAATATACATATCTATAAAATATTATATAATATATATATTATACATATTTAAAATATTTTAAAATTTTATTCCCTATCTATAATTTATTATTATTTATATTATCTAATTTTTATATATATATTTAAAATATTTATTATATATTATTTATATATAAAAAAATATTAATAAGATATATATTATATATATATATATAATTTTAATTATATATAATTAAACCATAGATAAATATATAATTTTATATGTAAATATAATATTTATATATATAACATTTTATATATAAAATATACTATATATATATATATAAAATAAAATTAATATATATATATATAATATATTTTTATCTTTATTTTTATATATATTATATATATATATATATATATATATATATATATATTATAAACTTTATTTATTTATTAAAATATATATATGTAACAAAATATTTTAATATAAAAATATAATTAATTTAAAATGGAAAAATGCAATGCCCCATTGATATCGTTAAAAAACAAACCCCCCCTTACCCCGGACTCGAACCTAGCCGGCCCCCGGATTCATACCCGGAGTGCCTAGGTTTTGAGTCCTGGTCAGGGAGGGTTGCTATTTTACATATAAAATATATATATAATATTTTATTTATATTTATATATTATAAAATATATATCTTATATATATATATATATATATAATTTTTCATATATATAATATTTTATATATAGATATTATATTTTTTATATATAATAATATATATTTATTACCCCATTTTTAAATAAAATTCCCTTTTTATTTTTTAATTTTTCAAAAGGTTTTTATTTTTATCATTTTTTAAACCTGTATATAGTGACGTCACCTCACCCCCCAATGACCGCGAAAAATAAACAGTTCGGTAGAGACCGCAGCAGAGACATGGTGTCTTTCTCTCCTTATTTTTTTCTGAATGAAACCGGCTCGACGCCCAAAGGAGCTACAGAAGAGAAAACTTAAGTCTGAGGTATCTTTGACTTGCGTATAGGAGCTGGATGTGATCATGCCTTTATATAATAATAATAATCCTTAATAGTTACGAGTGCTTTTCTTTGTTCAGGTTTTATGATTCACTTTTAATTGAATTTTATACTGCATGTTTTTTTCGAATTTAAAATTTGTCTTAAGTTTTCAATTTCTAGTATTTTAGCTTATTGTATTTTAATTTATTTTAACGTAATTTTTTAAGATGGTTTTGCTTTAGTTTTATTACTTCGTTGTGTTGCGTTTTTATCGAGCGACAGAGGGGGTAATGCTGGAACAAACCCACGCCAAAATAAGATCCTCTGACCATGCTACCACCTCATGGGGCTTATACCAGGGATTTAAATAATTTACTTTATCTGCGTAAGGCGGCCCTGGTCATATTAATTGTTTTGATATACCACTGTTATTTTTGGTGGGCAGCGTCGGGATTTGTTCCAGTCTAAATCTCCTAATTCTCTCTCCGTCGATATACATTCAGCATAGTTTTTCCTGTTATTTGTATAATGCATGTCTGTTTTAAGTAGATTGATGAGCCACTTTGTTTTTCGGTGTTTTTTGTTTTTGTTTTGAAGGCCTTTTACTCTCGTTTTGAGTTGTCATTTTTTAAAATGTTCATGTGTTTTAATTTTTACATTTGTGACTTTTAATTTTCAATTTTTGGCCTTCACTTTTTAGCGTTTCCACTGTTTTGTAGTTTTATGAGCTGTATAGTTTCATGTTTTAATCATCCTTTTACAGAGTGGTAGTAAGTTTAGATTTTTTTTTAATCAGCTCGCTTAGCTAGGGATCTGGTGGCTCATTTTAATTTAGGGACGCCAAGCTGTTTGAAGTGATGGAAGGCGAGATCTTAATGTTCTCAGAGATTATGGGCAAGATTAACGACCTCTTTGCTGAAGTGAGGGACTACCGCGAGAGAAACGACCTACGCCTGGAACAAGTTGAGGAAGCGATGCGTCACCGGGAAGCAGTTGCTCAGGAAGCCCCCTCAGCTAGTGATAATTACGATCGGCTGCGTGAGAAGGACGAGGTCATCCGGCAGCTGCGTGACCAATTGCAGAAGCAGAGGCAGGAACTTGACTCAGTTCGACGAGAACTCCAGGAAGCTCGGGGGCTCCATCATAACCATACAACACGTGGGAGTGAGAGGGACCCGAACCTCCAGAATTCCTACCGCCAGTTTCAGTTCTCGCAACAGCAACCACAAGGACTGTGTCTGAGGTACTTAGTCGTCCTGTGCCCAATGGATGCATGCCACCTGTACCACCTACCACCAACCGTATGCAGAAGATGCCTCTGCCACTTCCCTATAACCGCCCGCCAGTTCCAGATCCTGCCCGCCACCAGATGTATCCACCTCAACCACAGTGGGACCAGATGCCAGCATCCTCCCATCAAGCTGTTCCTTCACCTCAAAACCTTCCACCATCACAGTCTTCATCTGGGACTGTCAATTATTTGCTCTCCAAGGAAATTGTTCCACACTTCCGAGGAGATGCACCTGCCTCACAGCCACTCCGGAAGAACCAAGAAGTGGAGAGTTGGATCCGGGCGATAGAGAATATCATCAAGCCACCCACATCTGAGGCCTACATCCAAGCAGCCCGGACAAGCTATCGAGGAGCAGCTGAACTGCTGGTAAACTCGCCACTTTTTGACAGCATTGGGGACTGCCAGTCTTTCAAAGCAGCACTATGAAACAAGTTCCGTGGGACATACACTTCTGCCGACTTCTACAAAGTGCTGTATGAGATCCGCATGTCCACGACCCAGGCACCCATGGATTTCTTCCTCCAGCTCGAAGGGAATGTATATCAGGGGTACAGGGATCACCCTGAGGCTGTTGGGCACCCTTCACAACTGGTGAAGAGGGTCTTCTTGAGTGGGCTTCCTACATGGCTACGTGATTTTTTGGCTCTGAAGGAAGATGGGAGCCCGTCCCAGATTGCTGAGGCAGCCCAACGTATCTGGAATTCTCGGCACGGAATCCACCACAGTAGCTACCAGTCTACTGGACCTGAAAAGTTCACACAGCACTCAAACCAACCTCCACGCACCCGTGATGTTTTTGCCATGACTGTGTCAGCTCCGCTCCCGTCACATCAACCTACTCTCCCTGTCCCAGACCATCACAAATGGTGTGTTTATCATCAGCTGCCAACCCATAATACATCTGAGTGCCATGCAAGGGGAAGGAGGGAAACTAGTTCCCCACTTACCAGCCGACGCTGCTATGAGTGTCGTAACCCAGGACACTTCGCTAAGGAATGCCCCTTTCGTCAGAGCCAGGGTAATGATGCCCTCCGAACCCCTGGCAGAGAGGAAACAGGGGGCATGTACCAAGGACCTGACTCTCTCTCAGGAAGCAGTCGCCGCAGTGAAAGCCCTAGGCTCTGCAGGACGACCACTCGTGCCACTCAATGTTGATGGTGCCACTCTAATTGGTTTCATTGACACTGGGTCAGAGGCGACCATTATTAAATTGCGTACGCTTACTCTCCTTGATAAAGAGGGTTCCTTACACCGGAAGAACCCATCTAGAACTTTGAAGGGTGTTGCTGGCGAGGCACTGGATACCTTTTGCGAAGTTACCCTTTCCTTTAACTTTGGCCCAACCAAAGTTAGCCATCAAGTTGCTGTGTGTGACGCGAAGTTTCCTGGAGATATCCTCCTGGGAATGGATCTACTCCGAAGGACAAGCTTCTGTCTGTCTTCCGGTGCTACAGAAAGTGAGGCCTCTCTCAGTATTGAAGGTCATACCTTTCCTGTCACCTATACCAACAACCCAACACTGCGGATCAATGTAGTCAGCATCAATGATTCCGGTATAATGGGTACTGCAGACAGTCTCAATCCTCTAATGACTTCCATGGCCGATAAACCCTTTGTACACCTCCTTAACACGACAGAGCTCCCAGAGCTCCACACTGGGTGTTTTGTAAAAGGTGTGATCAGCCGGTCTGGGCCCAATGACGGAGAAGTCATCATCTCACCAGAATCGTCAGCTGTGTGCATCTCGCCATATATGATCACCACTGCTTCGGAGCGTCACTGTCCTGTGTGGATGGTGAACGACACACCAAGAGTGGTGAGGTTGACCCAAGGTACACGATTGGGCAGTGTAACTACAGTAGAGGAGGTTTTTACTTCAAACCCAGCTACTACTGCACCTGATCCTTCGCCCACAAAGCCTGCCTCCTGATACCGCAGATGGGGACTTCTGTTGGGAGCATGATGAATTTGACTATATTCATGGCTTGACTGACTTTGGGTATGAAGAGGGCTTAGAATTTGTCCCCGAGGAGCTGCCACCTTCACAAGCCCTTGCAGTGATCACCCTCATTGAGGATAATCAAGAACATAGGGAGGATGGTGAGCAAACATACAATCTGGAGCACCTTGACCAGACCCAACGCCAGGAACTAAGGGACCTGCTATATCGCTACCAGGTCCTGTTTGATGGGGGGGGGGGGGAAACTGCAATTGGCCATGTACCAGGCATCCAACATAGGATCGAGACGGGGGATGCAGTACCAGTGTGCACCAGGCAATGGAGGCTCCCACAAGCAACTCGTGAGCTGATACGGAAGGAGTGTGACACTATGCTCAGTGCGGGTGTCATTGAGCCATCCTCCTCACCGTGGCTGAGCCGAGTTGTCCTTGTATGGAAAAAGGGAGGTGCCCTATGCTTTTGTGTCGACTACAGAAAGGTCAATGCAGTCACCACCGCAGATACCTATCCCTTGCCCAGAATTGACGAAATGATAGATGAACTAGGCCCCACAGACACCTTCACCACACTTGATGCCAGAGCTGCTTATTGGAGCATTTATGTACAGGAGGAAGACCGAGCAAAGACTGCCTTCTCTGATGGATATCGGCTATTCCAGTTTTGCCGACTTCCCTTTAGACTTAGCACAGCACCCACAACATTCCAGAGGACCATGAATTTAGTCCTATCACCAGTCCTTGGACGTCATACACAGGCCTATCTGGATGATATTGTGGTTTACTCCTAGGGCTTTGCTCAGCACTTACTGGACTTGGAGGAAACCTTGAAACACCTAGTTGCCGCTGGACTCGAGCTAAATGCAGATAAGTGCAGCTTTACAGCAACAACAATAAACTTCCTAGCTTTCACGATGGTGTGGCACCAGATCACAGCAAAGTGGCAGCCATCGCAGACACTCAAAACACCCCGCACAGTGAAAGAAATTCGTAGGTTCCTTGGGGCTACAGGCTTTTTCCGTCGGGGTATTGAGGGGTATGCTACCATTGCCGCACCCCTTCATTTACTCCTTAAAAAAAGGGCAGCATTAGAAATGGGATGTAGAGCAACAGCAAGCCTTTGAAGAGCGAATTAATTTTAGTTAATTATTAGTATTATTGCCAAAAAATATATTATAACTGTAATAATAACAATAATGAAAATAATAATAAGTATAATAATAATAATAATAATCGTTATGATATTGTTATTAATATTATTATTGTTATTATTATCATTATTATTATTTTTACTGGTAGTATAATTGTAAAAATAATTATTATAACAGTAATAATTACAGTAATAACGATATTAATTAAAATAATGATATAAATGATTATTATGAAAACGTTATTATTGTCATTATTATTGTTATTACTATTATTATGT
>NW_023643709.1:53833-71943 GCF_015228065.2 Penaeus monodon | reverse complement strand
ACTCTTGCGAAGGCCGTTACCAAGTTCTCTCTGTTCATCCGCTTGGACCACCTTTTGGGCTGGCTTGTCCACCCTGGCTAATAGGATAAGTGATTCCTTGTCCAGAACTATCGATTAGGTTCGATTTACCAATAAATTATAACTCAATTTTCATCTATATTTTGCAACACTTTAGTATATATATGATATTTATATCGTATATTTGATAATAAATATTCATTATTTAGTATACATAATTATTATTAATATATTATATGTTATTTATTATATATTACTTATCATTATCATATTCTTTATAATTTATTATTTTTTTTATTGTATATTAGTTCTTCAAATACTTATTTATGTATATTTATAGATATAGTGATGACCAACCAAAGCACACAACACATACATCTCATGTATGATATGTTGAAAATAGATATAATATGATACCATTATTATATATTTTATATCAATAGTTCTATGTCCGATGTTGTGTTTATGTGTGTATTATGGGGGTGACGTGTTGTGTTTTATCTTTGCGTGTGTGGGTCATCAGTAATACAAACAGGGGTCATTCGAGAGGCATTTAATCACAGCTCTTCCTTCTTCTTACTTGCAGATAGTGAACAGTTCTGGTTGGTATCGTTCAGCAGTGGGATGCAAAGGTTCTCGGCTAATGATGTGCACCAGGTGCGCAGGCTAGGAGCCGGCAACGGTCATTGAGTCCCTTGTTCCCTCATCACTGATGGCACTGCTTGATGGGTCTTGTGGTAAGTAGAGCGACCGCCCGGATTCACATGCAATCTCGGCCTCGTCTGAAGCGGCCGGAAGGTGACGGCGCCACCGTCATGTGTGTTGATGCACGTATGTATGTGATGCTTGCTTATTAGTCATTCTGTAGACACTTATATATCTAGCATAACTCTTTACACTATATGCAAAATTTTTACATTATGTGCAATTACAAATGACTCTTGTGCTAACTACTTATTGAAACTATGATCCCTCATTTCGGGCATATGCATACGAAGAACAATGAGCAATGAACACTATTACATCCTCATATAGATGGTTTATAAGATTGATGGGGCACTTAGAATAGGCTGCACTATACATGATGCATAGAGTATTACATTCTATTTATTTTAGGGATTGTACGTTGGCAGCATCATCTGATACATATCATAATCTTTTATCTTCAATAGTGACGTATTAGCAAGAGTAGAGTCCTACCTTTCAGCCTTTCTTTAGCAGTTCATTTTATTTAAATAAGCATATCTAGTATCAGAACATCAGTTTCCCTGAAGGAAGTACCTGGATAAACAGTTAGTCTTTCTCCCTCACTTTATGAAATAGTTGTAAGGTTGACTATTTCAGAGGGATGCAAGGAACTTACTGGAACAGGTACAGTGTCCCCTCTAGCTCTCACTGAGGTGAAAACTTTGGGTGTTTCAGAGAGAAGAGGGATAACGTTATCACCTACCAAAACGTGGAAAAATCATACGAGTACCCACTTGGGCCCACCAAATTTTTCCCGGGGAGGTGCCCTTCGGGCCTGGTTGTTTTTTTAAGAATAATCACAGCCCTATTTTAAAAATTTTTCCTTAGTTTTTAATATGATTACATAATAGAATGTATCTGGTTCTAGTGTAAAACATTCATTCTTTTAACTCTGAAAGTTACTGTGACTCAGTCAGTTTGCCTTAGGAGCAATGAACATAAGGGTTTCTAAGTCCGCGTTGTGTTCTCCCCACTGATGCCAACTGACAGCGTGTACTGTGGTAAAAGAGTGAAAGTGAGAAGAGTAAGGATTTAAGATTTTGCGAGGCTCGGGAAAAGGCCGGAAGGAGAGCAGAGTAGCTTTTTTTTTTGTGTTAGTCTCTTTAATGAGTTATTGTGTATCTTGTTTGTTTATATAATATAATTATAATATTAATATATAATATTATATCAATTAACAATATATATAATATAATATATTATACAATATATAAATATTATATATATATCAATACATACATCTATATGAAATATATATTATATAATAATATATAATATTTATAAATAATATATATTATTTATATAATTATTATTAATAATATATATATATATTAATAGTAATTATATATATTATTTAATATATATTATATTATATATATATTTTAATAGATAATATATATAATACTAAATAATCATAATATATGCATCTCAAATTAATATCATACTATATATCATATAGATAAGACTTAATTTATATATATTGATTCAATATATATATATATCTATAAATCATATATTATATTTTAATATATATATTACTAATCATGTATGTATTGTACTAATATTAATTATCTACTATAAATCTAATATTATATATCATATAAACATTATAAATATAATTTTATATAATTATATTAATTAATAATATAATACAAACAGTACCGAATAAATCTTAAAGAAACTCACCAAAAAAAAACTCCTTTTATCCTTCGGCTTCCTTCCCACGACCTCGCATCTTCAATCTTACTCGCTCATCTCCTCTTTACACTCCTGACGCTGGAAGTGAGAACCCCACGGATAGAACTATTTGCCCAAGGCATGGACGGTACAGTACTTTCAGAGTGTGAAAGAAATGTGAATACAAAAAGAATTATTTTAACGTTCATTAATTTCAGAAAAGAGGAAAATCATCATCTAATGTTAACTATGCATGATTCTAATAACTTATTCAGAGGTACTAAGTACTGCATATGCTAGTATACCACCTCTAATATATAACCAATATCATGAAAATTTAATATATCTACTCATATCCTACTATGAGATACTACATAGCTATCAAGACTAAGCCCGGCGTAGTTACCAACTTTCCCGGGCAAACTTGGGTTTTCAGAGAGTAAGGCGTCCCACAAGAACGGGGCATCCACGGTAAGTTGCCCCCCCGGGGAAGTCCGGGCCAACGACTCAGTTCAGATGAAAAGACTACGGGAACGGGGCCGCCCAATTACCCAGGAAAGCTCCATTGGACTTCAGCGAAAACATAGATAGCCAAACGCAAAGAGCGAAATGGACAGTCCCTCCAGGAGGAAGCCAGAAGTGATTTCCGACAGAATGATCTCCTGAAGTTGTGGAAGTGCATCCCTTCAGTAATTGAAGACATATGGATTTGAATTCTAAAGAATAATGATATATCAAGTTAGCATCGAGAGTAAGGAATAATGATGTAATTTACGAGACGAGATCTCAGCTCTACGGGAAGTGTGACTTAAAACAGTGATTGATGATGTAATTTCCGGTTAGAGCATAAGAATAAGTTTGTGTTAAGTATGTAACCATAAGTATTTCTAGAAATAAGTTTGCTGAGTTAATTGCGGCTTAGTAATCTTAATTCAGATTATGATTGCCTGATTAAGCACAAGGACCATTTATGTCCATTTCAGAAGTGTATCATTTCTTTTGGATGGGAGAGATAATCTTGAGTTTAAGTTAGTAATTGTGGAAAGACATTAAACTGAGTATTTTAAATTGCTTGGTATAAGAATTCATCTTGTCAAATATAATTTCATATTTTCTGTATTCAACTTTTGTTTACAAATATTTTTATGATTCAATCATTGTATGTGAAGAAAGGAATCTTTTATAACGCTTACATCTATTTTAAGCATTGACATGGTTAATTAATAAAGCTTGCTTAAATTTATATATGTAGTTTGGATGTTAAAACCAATTAGAGTAAAGTGGCAAGTTAACAGAGGATTATTTAATATGTTATAATTATTGTAATGGATTTAATGAACTCAGATGTTCTAGATGGAAATATAAATCGTATGTGAATTGACTGTACATGTTCACTAGATATAATAACTTACAGTTACAAATAGTGAAATTCTCTAATAAGTTGTGAACTTCTTTACATTTGTCCTAAAGAAATGAAAGAAGAGTATAAGATCTGTGAGAGAAATCGCCTAGTATGAACTATTAAGGATTTATCAGATACTGAGGCAGATAATATAATATGGATGCAAAGAGCAACAACATTTATTCCCTCTCCCTACTCCCTTCTTCTTTCCCCCCGGCAACGGGTCTTTTCTCTTAACTTTAACCTTACCTTAGCGATCAGCCTCCGGGCGAGTCACCGTAGGTAAGTGTCGGCCTCTCATCGAGGGTCGGCGCGTTCGCGCCCCGCCCAGGCGCGAGAAGTTGCAATTGCGCCTGGAGGTTACTTGCTTGTGGCTGGGCACCACGGCGGTAAGGACTAGGTTCAGCCGAGTAACACTGAGCGATTCGCATTAGTCGACAAAAGCCGGGCCTCCCCTCATGTAATAGCCCGAGCGAGGCTAAGTCACATATCGGAACTTATCTTAAACGAGATCAGCATGCACGATCCTCCGAAGAAATAGACAAACAGCAGCAGCACCACAAGGATGCCCAGTCCTTAGTCGTTGATCTCCGCCTCAGCACCAACACCCAGCACCAACTGTGGGCACTCACACCCACAACAAACACTACCCAAAGAGATAAGACACCAATAACCGCAAATAGAAAATGACAACCATCCATCTTCTATAATAGGAATTGTCTGAGAATTTTGTCTAAAATGATTTCTGAGATCAAAACTAGACTGCCAGGTATGGAGTCTTATATATTTAATGTCTTTGTCGACTGTGGTTGTTGCGTTTTAGGTAGAATTTATAAACACAGAAAATTGCGTAGTGCTTTGTAGAATAGATAAGATGGGTACCCATTTGAAGCAAAGTGGACCATCGAGCAGCTGAAGAAGAAGGACCTACTGCAGCTCTCTCTCCCTGCGGGAATCGGTCCTTACTTGGACGATTCAGAGAGAAGGGAGGATCGGTTCCGGCAAGGGTGCGCGGAAACGGGGCGCAGCGGGGTGGAGCAGAGCAAACGCCCCCAAAGAGGTCACCATGATCTCTCGGGCGTCGGGCTTTGCCCTGGGCGGATTAAAGAGATGTACGCGCCCCGGTCCCATGCAAGTCGCCTCGGCTATTCCGCGTAACGGACGGTGACGCGCGCCCCACTTGTTTGATCTGACACGAGGCTATGCTGCTTGCAGTAGATTCTGCCCTCTAAGCCTACTCTTCCTATACGAATTTTCGGCATTAGGATAACTCTGTGCACACCTTATGGTGAACTGCGACCCATCTTCGGACCCTCGCACGTGCCTCGGACCAGTGGGCAGACCTTACCTCCCGCAGGGGAGGGTGTGTCTGGGGGGCCTTAGAAGGCACCCTTGCCTTGACGGTTGTGATAGAGTTGCCATCTTTTTGCTAGGGACTGGTCTAGGGCAGACCATCTGATGACTGCACTCTCTTTCTTTCGACCTAGGGGATAGGCAGGTAGAACCCCCTTGTCAGGCCCTTCAGCCGGGTCTGTCTAATAGCAGCTACTAGACAGAACATTAATTACGTCCTAGATGGAAGTACCTGGATAAAAGTTAGTCGTCTCTACCTCACTGTGATGATAATAGTCTGTGGTTGGCTCTTCGGCGGGGATGAAGAAACTGTACTGGAACAGGTACAGGTCCCCTCTTCTCTCACGGAGGTGAAACATCCTTTGCGGTGTTTCAGAGAGAAGAGGGACTCACGTTAAACCCACCCTGCCATAAGAACCACCTGGAAAAAATTTAATTTCTCTCCCTCACTGTGATGAAACAATCTGTGGCCGGCTGTTTCAGAGGGATGAAGGAACTGACAGGAACAGGTGCAGGACCCCCCCTTTCTCTCTACTGAGGTGAAACAACCTTCGGGTAGGTTTCAGAGAAAAGAGGGATTCACTTTGAAAAAGGGACACAGATCCTCTCTGAGCGAATGGAAAGGAAACTACCTGAAAAAGGAAAGAGCCTTCCTTCCTCATGAGGGAGGAAGCAGAAGTGTCTCCCAGCAATGATGGTCCTGTAGGTGGAAGGACATCGCTCTCGGGATACTCCCAGAGGTGACACCTACCCACGTTTTGCCCGTGCATGGATCCTTGTGAGGTGGGAGACCGGGAGTCCTGGAGGCTTGAGCGATGCATGCACGAGTACGCCTGCGGCTAGCAACACGCATCTTTGGTACTCTATTCTGGCAAGACAGGCGGCCTGAATCAAGGCGCGGTCAGTCAATGGCTGGTCTCCCTCGGGAGGCTAGGGTCAAGCAGTCATGCTGCGTTGGTACCCACACGTCCGTGCGTACATGCAGACGGCTAATTGGCTGCGTATATCACTCATCACCCCTGTTCTGTTAGAATTGGTTCTAACACTCAGCTTCCCTTGTTGGACTCCGTGCGTGGGTGGGGGAGTGAGTGAGAGAAGCACGTCAAGTACATGGAAAAGCAAACAAAAAATCCCCCAACAGACAGACGATATGTAGAACCAGGCCAAGGCAAAGACCACGGGCAGCCACCTGAAGCCTTAGTGCCTCAGGGTGGCAAAAGAAACCCAAGCACAGGATGACACTGTCATGCCTGCTGCCAAAGATGGTGGACAAGACAGAAAAGCATGTACAAACAGTCTGTCCAACCAGGATCGTCCAACAGATGGACCTCTAGTGTATGCCCCCTCCAGGGCCAGCACCACAGACCAGGAAGGCCTCGAATACTCCTCAGACGGACCCACTAAATGAATCATGAGCACCAAGCTGAACCAGCCGAAAACAGCTGGTGCCCCCACGAGCAAAGCCCCAAAGCCGAAAGGCGGACCGAAAAACGTCCAAGGCCGGAGACCGACTATGATGGAGAGTCTGGACCCCCAAGGCGTTGCCAGTAATTTACGGTCCCCGTCAACCCGAAGGCTTCGACAATGCCTACCAAATGTCAGGCATTGGAGAGCAAGTGCAAATTTCAGGCTGTCGATCCGGGTTGCGCAAGATCAGGGCATATCATAATGCCCAAAGATCAGCCACCCTTTGTCCTGAGGAACAAAGGAGCTAAAAGATGGGAGGAAAGTGAGCCTCTGAGCACTGAAATTCCGGAGGAAAGAAGGGTCAAGATGGTGCTAACTTGGCTTCTCAGTCTCATACTGATGTGGAGGTGATAGCATCACACCCCACAGGTCGTGGGATGTTCCCGATCTGCGAAGGGGAAGACTCCCAACCAGGCAAGTCATGGTAACCATGAAAGTAGCACAAGCTCTACCCTTGATCTGGGTCACTGGGGTACCTATCACTTCAAACTTATGTGCCCTGAAACCACTGCGGTGTTTCAAGTGCAAAAAGTACAGACACCACCAGGCTAAATGCACAGCCAAGCCAAAATGTGGTGTCTGTAGCAAGGCACAAAACACCGAGGTGTGCATCAAGGCATATAAAGAAGATAAAGACGGGGACACAACAGCCAAATGTCCTAACTGTGCCACGAGCGCATCACGCTTGGAGCCGGATTGGTTCTGTAAGGAAAGAGGCGGCCTCAAACGGCCAAGAGGTTTGTAAGGGAAGCAAACCCAGACTTGTTCCGCTCCTAAGGGCAACTACGTATGGGGAGGAAACAAAAGCGAAAAGGCTTCCCGACCTCCTAAGAGGAAGGAAAGCTGCCCCCCAGCTAAAACGAAGGATCTCCGACAAACAGGAGTTCCCCCAAGTAAAAACAAGTGCAGAGGAACCACAGAAGAAGGTTCCAACAGCACCACATGGTCTCTCAGATCCAGAAGACATGTTTCTTCGACGAGGGGGACATGTCGATCCTGATCACTGCCGTAGTCACAGCAGTGCAAAAGCCTTGCCAGGAACGAGGAGAGGCGGATAAGGCAGTCCGAGATCGCCATGACAACATTAAAACAGCTCGTCGCAAGCAGAAGGGAAGGAAGAGGAGAGGGACAAATCAGCCCAATCCTCTCCCTCACCCAGGTCGAGATCCCCTCCCCACGTTCAACCAGGCTATGCCCTCACAGCAGAAGAGCCATAGCCAGGCTGATTCAGTGCCACAAGCCGAATCAGAACAAGGATGACCCTGCAAGGCAAGGCCAGCCAAGGCACAGAAACAGCCTGGGCCAGAGAAAAAGCCAAACATGTCAGTCAGAGCTACAAAGGCTCTCCAAACCCCCAGTGGGACCCAGGGATAGGGATAAGCTGACAAGCCGAAGAGACCCCTCAAGCAAGTAAGGAATCTACAATATGACGATGTATCTGATTGTAACTATCAATTAGTAACATCATGGCACGCAATCTAAGTATTCGCATGTGGAACATCTGGGCTTCTCCTCAAGGAGTGTCATCCTCCAAGCAATAGGCGATCAACAGGAGCATTGATATCGTCAATGATCCAAGAGACATATCAGCAGAAGCTGTTCGCTTCTACGGGTATCACGTTAAGCACTGCACGTTCCGATGGCCAAAGAGGCCTGATCCCACCATCGGTCCCCCCAAAGCAACAATTCCCTGCAAAAAGGCAATAGCCAATGCACAGCAGCTTCGACAAAATGGTAGCGCTTAGGGGACATCAGCAGGTATCTGCTTCCGCAGCACACAACCGAGTGATCAAGGGGGAGACTTCAATGCACAACCACCCATCCTGGCTCCTGCAGGGCACCGGATGCGGCAGGCTATCACATAGCCAGTGCTGAGACATTCCCGAGATCGTCTACCTAACAGCCAGGAGCAATGCATGTCAGAGGAGAAGTCCTAGGACTCACCCTGGCCATGCGACTATGGTAGGAAAGGATCTGGCTGGCGTGTCGATGGACCGTCACTCACTATAGTGCACCATTATGGCACTAAACTACCCTCATGGCAGTGGCACAGCCGACAATTACCACGACCGAACCCAAGATGAAAAACAGACAGGCCAACTGGCAGGCGTTCAGAACGCCTTGGCCGCTGTCTGAGAAGCACAGGAACCCACACAAAGCGAAAATGTGGAAGTGTACAACCAGACTTGTAAATTGCTTGATGAGGCAGCCTCACTGACACCATACCCAAAAAAAATCGGCCTGGGTGTAGGAGCACAAGACGCCATAGGTACTCAATGGACGAGATCAGGGAGGTCAAACAGGTAAATATGTGCCGAAAAACATTTCCGAAGAACCACTGACAACCTAAGCCCTCCTAAGGGTAGGCTGTCAGGATGCCAAGGGGAAATGCCAGCAGAGTGAGCATGAAAAGGGGCTAGGAATGGTGTGAATCCTTCAGATCACCCATATCACCTCTCAGAGTATTGGAACGGGTCAAGCGATGCCAACAGCGCTCAGCCCCGAGAGCAGCACCATGACCCCCAGTCAGAGGCCAACAGACGGCGCTTCGAGTCTCTGCGAGAAAGAGTTAGCAACAGCCTGCCAGCCGAACGACGGGCAAGACAAGAACGCCTTAAAACCAGACAGGACTTGCAACATAGAGAAAGGCAGCCGAAACGATAACTCAGATGTCATCTTTTTCTCGAGGGAACTAAGAGATGCATATAAAGACAGTTCCAACACAGCCCCGGGCTCTGAACGGGGCATCTCGTACCCATTCATTTTCACCTGGGACTGGTTAGGTGAGCTTGCCATTCCTGCAACATCATCAACAAGTCTGGGAAACTTCCACTCTACCCCAGAGAAATGGGAAGAGGGCTAACATAGTTCCCATCCTAAACCAAAGGAGATGAGGAAGTACAGCTCCATCTCTCTCACTCAGCTGTCGGCCAAGGACTGCAAGAAGATGGTACTGAACCGGCTCGATGAAAATGTGACCCCCACACGAACACCTCCACGGGTTACCAGGGGCATGAGCACAGCGCCAGCATAGCACGCTCTGACACAATAAGGCACGGGCACATCTGTGGCAATATTCCTCGACCTGGAAAAGGATTTTGATTGGCAAGTCCTCTTGCCAATTAAGGAGAGCCTGATCCAAAAAGGAATCAGAGGTTAAAACTCCTGGCTTGGATAGGTGACTACTTTACGAACAGAACAGCCAGAGTAAAATTCCAAGGGTCACATCACAGCCACATGCACTAGAGAATGAACGCCACGGGGGGGCTCTCAGTCCATCCCTTTTTAATACATTAAGTCCTGTATCATCACATAAACCTCTGAGGGGGTGCAAGACATCTCCTATGCAGACGATCTTGCATCATCTCCACGGACCATACTGCTAAACAAAGCCCAGCGTTGTCTGGACATGGTTATCCGAGGAGTTTGCAGGACAGGACTAAAGATCTCTGCAGCGCCAATCAAAGCCATGCTCTGAGACAGAGAGTTCAAGGCACAAGTCTGAAAAATCCAGGGAATAGGGCTTGGAGTTGGGTTCAGAACTACTTCAACCTTGGGGGTAAGGATGACCGACCCTCATTCCACAAGGAGGTCAGTACCTGGTTGACGAACAAAATCAAGACTCGTCGTCATGAGAGCAATGAGTTGGAAGATGCATAGGGGCCAGCCACAGAGTACTAAGATCATTATAGGCTACATAATGTCAGGCCCATTGTAGACTATGCCTCCCTCACTCTGATTGGCATTAGATGAATATAAAGACCAACTGGAGACAGTCCAAAACGACAGCCGCAATGTGGTTCATCTTGTGGGTGGGGTCCCAAGGGTGGGCACAGGTCGCTCAACCTCCTTGTGGAAGGCAAACCTTCTCCCCTTGCCTCACGAATTGGACCAATGCAGCACAATTTTACTCAAAGGTCTCCAGCTCCCAGGAAACACAAGCCTAAGGACATAAAAGAGTAGACGCCTGAAAAACAGGATAACGAGCTGTTGCAAAAAACAACCCTGGCTGTCTCACACACCAGGGTGTTGTTAATACGCCTCAGCTCAAAGAAGCACTACTGGCCACACTAAAGGGCATGAATCCCTCACCATGACTTTGTGAAGATCGCCTGGCAACCTCGATAGAGTTCTCGGTTCATGAGACTGGAAGCAAAAGACCGAATACTGGATGCCTAGCCTCAAAGGCCAGAAAAAACCCAGAGGGTCATTGCAGCCATTCACCCCTCCGGGGAGCAGAAACATATTACACGGATAGGATCGGGCGATCCTTGACCCACACTGCAGGCGCGGCTTCGCAGCAAGGATGCCACAAAAAGCCATGAGGGTAACAGACAACGCCTCCTCGCTACATGCAGAGCAGTTGCTATCTGGGAGCACTGAGCCACGCGTCCGGAGCGGAAGGAAACGTGGTAATCCACACAGATCCCAAGGAGCCGTCGACTGTCTTCAGCAGCGCTCACCATGACAACATCTACATTCTGACTACCAGCCTCACACTGGCACAGCGGATTCTTGGCACAGTAGAAGAATCATTATAAACTAGGGTTCCAGCCACAAGTAGGGACAGAGGTAATGAGCTGATGACGATTAGCCGAAGTTGGCAGGGGTATGCCCCTAATCCCATGTTTAACTAATCCGCAGCCGAAACTTTACTTAGGAGGAAGTGTAGGTGACGGACACCTCCTTCCTCATGCAGCTTCACAGAGAGGAAACGAGATCCCTACCCCTCGGCAGCTGGTACTCAGATGCCAAGGCTATGAACCACTGGCACTCTCTGAAAAAAAAACAGAGGTACGAAGTCATTTTCACAGAATGCGCTATTGTTACCACTGTGCATGGAAGATTATAAAAACCATAGACGTGAAGAGAGGTGTTGCATGCATTGCGGCGAGCCGAAACGCCACACTCGTACATAATGGAGAATTGCGTTGCAAACGCAATTCCTAAGACAAAAGCCCGCAGAACACAGCGTCGTGCTGGTAAAGAGATATGCGAGATGCTTACACCACGGATACAGGAGCGCCTGCTAGGGCAATCCACCGCCCGGTAAGCCACCGAGTGTCAGACAAAACAAATGAGACAGCCATAAAAAAGCTGACACAGGCGGGACATAAGTGAAAAGGCCGGGCGAAAGCAAGAAAACATGCAAATCGCAAGCAAGCATTTGAAGCGAAATATTCCTTCAGGAATGAAGCTTCTTCATGAAACTAGTCCAGGTGGAACACATCGTTGTAAGCCCGGTTGATAAGGGATTGTTTAAGCTTAGTAAATATGAGAATATAGAGACAATGAAGTCCGAGGCCAGTGAATGTAGGTTTCCTGTGTATTCAAGTATAAGAAATGATAGTTTATTATTTGTTCAATTGCACAAGGAATTATGGGGGCGTGTTGTGAATTCAAAGTATGAGAGGAACGGGTTAATGTGAGATGGTGTCGTTGAAAAGTAAGAAAAGTATCATCCATGTAGCGACAATAAAATAGTAGGTTTTGAAATTAGCAGAAAATTATTTACCAAGCTTGTTCATGGGGCAAAGGAATGTATTGGAGTAACAAGCGGCAAGGGTGATACCATTGACTACACGTATATTTGAGCAGGTTGTAAAGTAGAGTTCATTAAGCTTAAACAATGAATGTGAGCAGCTTATCCAATAGTTCTTATATTGATCTTATTCAGACGTACCAAGTTTAAGAGTGATGACGCAGTTTGTTTGTAATTCGTCAGGGGTTTTCTTTAGAGAACATGGTAAAATAAATAATTCTATGTCAAAAAACGTGCCATAGGACAGGGCCGTAGTGCGTTTGTATACATATATGTATATATATGGACTATATTTCAACGGTACATCTACCGAGATATAGGTAGATGCAAAAGAATATATATATAATAAGAAATATATATATATATATATATTATATAGATATATATATATAGATAATATTATATAGGAGAATATATGATAGACCATAGGATGTATATGGAGATATATATATAGATATATATAGTATATAGAGTAGAGATATATATATATTGATATAGAGTAATAGAGAGATGTATATATAAGATACAGATAGATAAGATATAGAGAGATATATATTATAGATAATAGAGCGATATATATAGATAGCTATATAAGTATTTATTAAATCATTTCAAATATATTCGACTATATGCACGTACTCATCTATCTATCCCTCTATATAAATATAGATATATATATATTAATATAGATATAGATATGAGAAGAAGAGAGATATTATAGATACATAGATTGGGTGTGTTGGGGGGGTGGGTGGGGGGTGGGGGGTGGGGTGTGTGTGGGTGTGTGTGGGAGGGTGGGGGTGGTGTGTGGGGAGTATGTGTGTGGTTGTGTGGGGTGTGTGTGTGGGTGGGGTGGGGGGGGGGGTGAGGGGGCGGTGTTGGGTAGTGCGGGTGTGGGTGGGGGGGGGGGGGGGGGGGAGAGAGCAGAGAGAAGAGAGAGAGAGAGAGAGAGGAAGGGAAATATAGAGATAGAGAGTGGCGAGAGAGAAGAGATAGAGAAGGGATGTAGAGGTACAGGAGAGACACACCAGAGGAGAGAAGAGCGATAGAGCTAAGTATATAGGAGAGAGAGAGAGAGAGAGAGAGAGATAGGAGAGAGAGATACGAGAGGGATATAGAGAGAGAGAGAGAAGATAGAGAGAGAGAGAGAGAGAGAGATAGAGTACGAGAGAGAGGTAGGGAGATGCATACATACGACCGATACGAGTAAGATAGAGAAGAGATATAGTATACGAGAGATATAGAATATGAGATTAGACAGGAAGGAAGATAGATAGAGAGGATAGATATATTAGAGATATTATGTATATAGAGACATAGTATAATATATGAAGAGATATTATATATATCCATACACACACACAGATACACACAGTGATATACGATACACACACCAAAACTTATATATATATATAATTAGTATATGTATATAGTAGATGATTATATAGTATAGTATATAGATATAATAGATATACATGATAATATATATAATATCTATATATATATATAAAGGATAGTAACATTATATTAAATATATGTTGGCTATAATATAGATGTATGTATTACATACATGTATATTAAATATACACTATCTAATTATCTTTAGTTGCATCTCCCGGCATCTGGTTTTAGTGCCAGTTCTAAATGTGACGGAAACAACTATATTCTTTCATTGGTCGAAAGTCGGCGCTAACAACGGCATAACACTCACGACGCCCAGTGTGGCTTTCGTGAGAGCAAAAAGAAAAATTCAAAGTACCCCGGGAATGCGCCGGGGATTGGCACCCCCCGCTGCTGTACACGCCATGACGAAACTACCCCAAACGCAAATTGGGACGTAAACAAAAAAATACAATTTAAAACTTTTCACAACACGGATACGATGGCTCAAAAATAAAAAATTATAGATAGATAGAAAAGGAGTAGCAGTAGATGAGTAGAAGACGGGTAATAAAAAAAGGGGCATAGAGAAAGAATGGAAGATAGTATAAATAGATAGATGTAGATTTTTTTTATAGAAAGTATAAAAATATGGGTTAGATAAAAATAGATATAAAGTGATATCTAAAATAGTCATGCCCCGAATGAACAAAAAAACGAACGATTCTTCATTAAATTACCCTTTTTGCATATTGAGTTGATACTATGATAGAAATTTGAACACATTGAAAAAACCGTGAAAGAATCTGAAATCTTGACATTTGAGTGTTTCGCCATCTTAATTTTTCTATCGTAATTATTCCTAAATATAATGAAGTGACAGCCGATTTATATCCGAGAGTTAAACCAATTTTTTAAGTTTTTCATACCTTTTAGCTAACAAAGTTTTTTTTCAAAATGAATTCCCATATTTTTCTATTTATCATTATGCGGAAAAGATATTGTTTATTGGTGTTGAGAATTTATTCCAACTTTTATATTTCCCAGATACGGAAATTTAATATTCTGATTTAGTTGAAGTTTCAAATTTTTAAAAGACCGTTTTTTTTAAATGCAGTTGAAAAGCAACTGGTATATTTACCTATATTTTAACCCAAATAGTAGTGAAAGTTGCATTTTTCAGTAAAATCAGAAACCAGCTAAGCTTAGTGCAGCTAATTAAAGTGAAAATATGAAATTTCTTTTCGCCGTTTTTTTTTTTTCTAGTACTGAAAGTTCTATTGTTAGTGGGATACAAAAGAAAACATTTTCTTGTGATCATTTACTGAAAATGAAATAAGAGAAATAGTGTCCCAGACCCTCCTTTCGACACTAAGTATTTTGCCAAAAATATAAAAAGACCTTTGGGCCTTACTGAAAAGACCCTCTGGGCTGAATTTCCCCCAAAATTCTATTTTTTTTTACCTCATAAAATATGAGTCTGAGTCGAGTCCATTTTTCCTGCGCCAATCACTTTGTGTCAATAAAAAGTAATAGTAGAATGAGACTAACTTTTGAGTGTGAAATACCAGAGTTCGGGGATCGGTGATGTCAAGGCCCTGCAAGAATATAGATACTAGATTTGGGAAGCTGACCTTCGTACCGTCGACCCCTTTGGGATTGATAAAACCTCTGATTTAAACGTTTCGCCCCAGTGGAATCGGGTAGATTTTTTGGAGAACACCCAAGAAAAATTTCTAAAACAAGCGATTTCACTGCCACTTTCGTGATCGTCATTTACAGCGAACGGAATCGTTTCGGCCAACACCCCGAGAAATTTTTTTTCCCCTTTTGGATGAATTAGGAATAAGCCAAATGAGGTCGAAAATTTTCTGACGCTGTATTTGGTTTTAATTTAGAAAAATTTTTTGAGGAATATTTGGGCCCCCCAAGTATAAAATATATCAAGTCCACACAGAGTCACAGGTAATGAATTAAAAGAAAAAATGTACAAAAAGCAAAGGGAAAAAAATATCTGACATGTTTTGATTTTTCGCCCCCCCCCCGAAAAATCGCGCACAAAGGCCCCCAAATTGCCTTGAATCATGACTGTTCCATGATTTCTTGCGTAAGTGCAAAAAAAAGTGGCCAGCAGACAGTGATTAAGTAATAAAACTAATTATTTTTTTTTGGGTGCGAGTTAGTAGATAGGCTTTAATATTTTTAATCAAATAAAGATTTTAGACAGGATTTTAAAAATGGAATATTAGGATATCATAGACAAACAAAGTAATTTAGAATGATACAAATTTTTTCTGTTTTAAACTTTGGGCAGTTTTTTTAAAATAGAACGAGAGCAAGGAGCAAAAAGGGCTGTTTGGTTCCAAGTTTTTTAAATTAGTTTTCTTTATTTTTTTAAAAACTATTTTAATTTTCATAAAGGTTTTCGATTGTTAGTATCTCGTGATGTAGGCTACAAGTATTTTTTTTTTTAAAACATTTTAATTATTAATTCACATTTTTTGATAAAGTTATTCACCAGCATTTTCATAGGGGGTTTGCTATGAAAACAATAATCGATTTTTGTCGGAGCAAAAGTAAAGTATTTTGGGGCTCGGAGACCTGATTTTTGCGGTATAATAATTTCAACGCGACTCAAGCTAAGCCACCGATTACCCCTTTTGGGAAAAATTTAGTTTTTCCCTTTTTTTAGAAAAAAAAAAAAAATAAAAAAAACCCCCAAAAAGTGAAACACTTTATTTGATGTATTATATTATTTTTTATTATATTATTTTTGTTTTTATTTTTTTATTTTTATTATATTATTTATATTATTTTTATTATTATTTTTTCATTATTATTATTATATTATTATTAATTTATATTATTATTATTATTATTATTTATTTTTTAAACATTTTACTTTTAAATTTTTAGATTTTTGCCAAAAAAAAATATTATAAAATATAATGATAAAAATAAGATATAATAATTGTATAATAATAATAAAAAAATAGTTTAATTGTTATTAATGAATATTGTTATCATTTTTTATCGTTTTTTTTTAATGATATTATAATTGCAAAAATAATTTTTATAAAAAGTAATAATTTCAGTAATAACGATATTTAAATTAAAATAAAGATAAAATAATATTTTAAAAACGTTATTATTGCTATTTTTTTATATTCTATTATTATTTAGTTGTTATTAGTATAGTTGTAAAAAATATATTATAACTTTCAATAATTGCAATAATAATGATAAAATTGTAATAATGATTAAATAAAATTGCAATAATGATGATAATGATGATGATAATGATGATAATGATGATGATAACAATAATAAAGATGAAAATCAAAGATAATAATGATGATAATAACAGGAATTGTGTCCATATATACTAAAAAAAAGAATAAACGAAAAAAAAAATCCCAAAAGTCGAAAAAGCAGCAAAATCTACCGAAATATAGCCTTTTCAGAGTATACTCCAAAATGACGTTTTACATTAATTTGATGATTTTGGCAATTATTAGGGTAAAATGGTAATAATTACCAGAATTCTATTAATCATCACAATAAGATGATAAAGTGAGGAAAAGAGAATTGGATAACATTTGATGATATTAAATATTACTATTATCATTATTATTATCATTATTATTATATAAATTATATATTATTATATATTATTATTTTATTATATTATATTATTTCAATTATATCATTATTATTAATATTATTTTTAATTATTGTATTATTGCTAAAAAATATATTATAACTGTAAAAATATCAATAATAATGATAATAAATATAATAATAATAATAAAAATAATCTTTTATATATTGTTTTTGTATTATATTGTTATTATTATCATTATTTTTATTTACTGGGAGTATACTTTTAAAAATAATATTATAACAGAATTTAATTACAGAATAACGATATAGTTAAAATATTGATATAAATAATTATATAAAAACGTTATTATTTTTATTTATAGTTTTTATTACTATTATTATTGTAGGTTCTTATTAGTATAGTTGTAAAAATTATATTTATAACTGCAATAATTGCAAAAATAATGATAATAATTGCAATAATGATGATAATGATGAGGAATGATGATAATGATGATGGTAATGATGATAATGATGATGATAACGATAAAATGATGATAATCATGATAATAATAAGATAATAACAGGAATTGTGTCCATATATAATAAAAACAATAGGTAAAAGAAAAAAAAACCCAAAAGTCGGAAATACGGTAAAATGCCAGCGAAATATACCTTTTTAGAGTATACTCCACAACTACGTTTTTCCATCATTTGATGATTTTGGCAATATAGGGTAATATATATACATATACGTGTATATAATAGGAATATAATATATATAGATATAATAGAATAAAATATATATATAAATGATATTTAAGAATATTAAATTAGTAAAAAATAAAATATAAGTATATATATAAATATTATAGATATATATATATATATATATATAGAATATATATATATTATATATAT
>NW_023643709.1:37912-48733 GCF_015228065.2 Penaeus monodon | reverse complement strand
CATCATTACATAATATATTGCAATTATACATCATATGTTATTAATCATTATTATTAATTTTTGAGTTATTAATTTCACATTATCCATGCAATATAATAACATTCATTATCTTATATCATTTTTAAAATCTTTTTCATTATTATCCCAAAAGTAAATATTATTATCATAATATATCATAAAATATTACAGCGATTATTATTATTATTATTATACTTATTATTATATTTATTATTATTACAGATTATGGTAATTATATATATTACCCTAATAATTGCAAAATAATCATCTAATGAATGATATAAAAACGTTCATTTATTACTTGAATGTATTATTTTTCGCTAAATTTGCATGTTTTATTCAGAAACTTTTGTATTTTTTTTCTTCTAACCTTTTTAATTTATATGTACAAATTCCTGTTATTATATCATCATTATTGATTATCATCATTAGTATCGTAATACATGATCACTATATCATTATCATCATTATAATCATATTATCATCAATTATTCAATTATTATCACTTATTGATTATTATTTATTTTTGAATTATTACAGAATTCTATATTTCTACAACTATACTATAACACACAATCATCAATAATAATAACAAATAATTTACTAACAATATTATCGAATTTATAATTTTCTATTATCTATTTAATTAATATCTTATTATATATATCTAATAATATAATATATCACAATTATATATATATCATATATATATATGATTAATCACTAGCATTATAATTATAATATATATTATATATATATCTATAATATAAATATAATATATAGTATATATAAAATATATTATATATATAAATATATATAAATACATATCTACTTATCTCTCTCTATACATATTTGTGTTATATGTATAAACATAAAATATAAATATATATATATATATAATATTATATATATATATATATATATATATATATTATATATATATATATATATATATATATATATATAATATATACATATACATATACATATACATATACATAGATAAATAGATAGATAGATAGATAGATAGATATGTATATACCATCTTCCCCATCCCCATCACCACCACCATGATCCATGTTCCTCTCTTCCTATGAAGACCCTGGCACCCTCATGCTGCTGTGCGATGAGAGCACGTGTGTCTGGTGCCTCGAAGTCCGCTCACTGATGAAGACCGAGTCGCCTTCCCTTTCAGGACGCTCTGGTCAACGATAGCGACGCAGAAGGAATACGGGCCGCCCTCGCCGCCCTCTCCGCTGCCGCCCGCGCCGAGTTCTTCAAAGGTAAGCATCAGAGAGCAACACTGTTCAGATCGGTCATTCATGGTAATTTCATGTATGAGCAAACATTCACTCAGACTTATAGACAGACAGGCAGGAAAAGGTACACTTATAGGCAAACAAACACACACACGCATGCATTCAGACACACATGAATATCTATCTACGTAACTGTAATTATATAAACACAGATTATCTTCAACATACATGTGAATATATCTCTATATTTACATCTATATCTGTATCAATATCTATATCTATGTATCTTTCTCTCTATCTATCTTACTACATAATAAACACAATTACACGCACTATATATTTGTGTATATCCACTATTTATACAACCTGTATATATGTATACATTTATTTACATATATGCATATAGATATATCCATTTCTCTCTCTATATATATAAGCTATTATATATATATATATATATATATATATATATATATATTATATATATATATATATATATATATATAAATATATATTAATCTATATATAAATAATAACTATTATATAATCATTATTTATATCATTATTTTAGTTATTATCGTTATTATTGTAATTATTCCGTTATAATAAGTTTTTTGCATTATACTAATAATAAAAACAATAATATGTTATTGTTATTACTATTGTTATTATTATCATTACTATTGTTTTTATTATTAGTATAATTGCAAAAGAACTTATTATAACTGGAATAATTATAATAATAACGATAATAATTAAAATAATGATAAAAATAATGATTATTTTTTGCTATTATTATTTGCTATTATTATTGTTGTTGCTGTTATTATTAGTATAATTGCAAAAATTATATTATAACTGCAATAATGACAATAATAATGATAATATTGATGATAATGATGATTATAATTGCAATAATGATGATAATTATTGGAATAATGATGATAATAATGATAACGATGATAATTATAATAACAATGATGATAATGACGATAATAATGATGATAATAACAGTGATATTGTCCATTTATAATTTAAAAAAGAAAAAACAAAAAAAAATCCCAAAAGTCGAAAAAGCGGCAAAATCTTGCGAAATATAGCCTTTGGAGAGTTGACTCCAAAATACCGTTTTTTCGATTTCAATGATGATTTTGGCAATTATTAGAGTAACATTGATGATAATTATCATAATTGTATTAATCATGACAATAATGAGGATAAAATTGAGAATAATGAGAATTTTGATGAATTTTGATGAATTTAGATTATTATTATTATTATTGTTATTATTATTATTATTATTATTATTATTATTATCATTATTATTATTATTATTATTATTATTATTATTATTATTATTATTATTACTTTTATCAATAGTATTATTACCAAAATATATTTTATAACTGTACTAATATCAATAATAATTATAGTAATGATTATAATAATAATAATAGTCATTATAATATTGTAATTGTTATTATTATTGTTATTATTATCATTACTATTGTTTTTATTATTAGTATAATTGCAAAAGAACTCATTATAACTGGAATAATTATAATAATAACGATAATAATTTAAATAATGATATAAATAATGATTATATAATCATTATTACTGTTATTATTTTTGTTATTATTATTGTCGTTGCTGTTATTATTAGTATAATTGCAAAAATTATATAATAACAGCAATAATGACAATAATAATGATAATATTGATGATAATGATGATTATAATTGCAATAAAGATGATAATTATTCCAATAATGATGATAATAATGATAATTATGATAATTATAATAACAATGATGATAATGACGATAATAATGATGATAATAACAGTGATATTGTCCATTTATAATTTAAAAAAGGAAAAAGAAAAAAAATCCCAAAAGTCGAAAAAGCGGCAAAATCTTGCGAAATATAGCCTTTGGAGAGTTGACTCCAAAATACCGTTTTTTCGACTTCAATGATGATTTTGGGAATTATTAGGGTAACATTGAGGATAATTATCGCAATTGTATTAATTATGACAATAATGAGGATAAAATTGAGAATAATGAGAATTTTGTTTAATTTTGATGAATTTTCATTATTATTATTATTATTATTATTATTATTATTATTATTATTATTATTATTATTATTATTATTATTATTACTTTTATCAATAGTATTATTAACAAAAGATATATTATAACTGTAATAATATCAATAATAATGATAGTAATGATTATAATAATAATAATAGTCATTTTAATATTGTAATTCTGATTATTATTGTTATTATTATCATTACTATTGTTTTTATTATTAGTATAATTGCAAAAGAACTATTATAACTGGAATAATTATAATAATAACGATAATAATTAAAATAATGATATAAATAATGATTATATAATCGTTATTATTGCTATTATTATTGTTGTTGCTGTTATTATGAGTATAATTGCAAAAATTATATTATAACTGCAATAATGACAATAATAATGATAATATTGATGATAATGATGATTATAATTGCAATAATGATGATAATTATTGCAATAATGATGATAATAATGATAATGATGATAATTATAATAACAATGATGATAATGACGATAATAATGATGATAATAACAGTGATATTGTCCATTTATAATTTAAAAAAGGAAAAAGAAAAAAAATCCCAAAAGTCGAAAAAGCGGCAAAATCTTGCGAAATATAGCCTTTGGAGAGTTGACTCCAAAATACCGTTTTTTCGACTTCAATGATGATTTTGGGAATTATTAGGGTAACATTGAGGATAATTATCATAACTGTATTAATCATGACAATAATGAGGATAAAATTGAGAATAATGAGAATTTTGATGAATTTTGATGAATTTTGATTATTATTATTATTATTGTTATTATTATTATTATTATTATCACTTTTATGAATAATATTATTATCAAAATATATATTATAACTGTAATAATATCAATAATAAAGATAGTAATGATTATAATAATAATAATAGTCATTATAATATTGTAATTGTTATTATTATTGTTATTATTATCATTACTATTGTTTTTATTATTAGTATAATTGCAAAAGAACTTATTATAACTGGAATAATTATAATAATAACATTAATAATTAAAATAATGATATAAATAATGATTATATAATCGTTATTATTGCTGTCATTATTGTCATTATTATTGTTGTTGCTCTTATTATTAGTATAATTGCAAAAATTATATTATAACTGCAATAATGACAATAATAATGATAATATTGATGATAATGATGATTATAATTTCAATAATGATGATAATTATTGCAATAATGATGATAATAGTGATAATGATGATAATTATAATAACAATGATGATAATAACAATAATAATGATGATAATAACAGTGATATTGTCCATTTATAATTTAAAAAAGAAAAAACAAAAAAAAATCCCAAAAGTCGAAAAAGCGGCAAAATCTTGCGAAATATAGCCTTTGGAGAGTTGACTCAAAAATACCGTTTTTTCGACTTCAATGATGATTTTGGGAATTATTAGAGTAACATTGAGGATAATTATCATAATTGTATTAATCATGACAATATCTTTAATCTGGTTAGATGGGTGGCTTGATCAAAGCTCGGTCAAGTCAATCGGCTGGTCAAATATGGCTAGGGTCAAGCAGGCACTATTCAGTCGGTAGCGCATAGGTCCCGCAACTGCCATTAGTACTGTCATAGTGGCTGCATATATTTCCTCATTACCCCTGTGGCTGTTGGGAGATTTTGAGCCCCAACTATAGCTTCCTCTCGTTGGACTCCATGGTGGGTGGGGGGATGAGGAAATGAAGAATTCCAATTTGTATGAGTACTACAAATTTACTAAGACCTAGCTCTCTCCCTGACGACCTACGCAATCCCCTGACCATTCCTTCTGACACATCACATGCTGTCACTTTGGAACCTTTCCAGCTTCCAAAGGGCAAGAATGGGAATCGTAATGGTTCCCGGGCTCCCAAACCAGGTAAGAAGGGGAAAAAATCCTCCTCAATCCACTAAGAAAATCTTACCTGGTAAAAATATGAAAGCATTTCATATAGTAAGTAATAGTAGTGAAGGACCCATTGATGGTGTAGCAATCATGGATATTGATATTTTTGAAGAACATCAGAAAATAGTTGAAGTATGTCAACGTGAGCCTCGCATCAGCCCACAGCCAGATGGTAGCCTGATAGTTGAGGTTTCGTCACCAGACGAGAGTGATCGTCTGCGTGCAATATGCGACATTCTGGGGCTAAAGTGTTCATGTTCTCCTCACAAAAACCCTCAGTGTAGTGAGCATTGTCTTTTCCGAACCTGATGAGGTATTCGAGAGAAACTGTTAGAAGAGCGAGTGAACTTTAGTAGTGGCAGTAAAACGTTTTAGAAGAAAGTTGATGGCTTTGAACAGTCGACACCAGCTCTTCTTCTAACTTAACACATTAATCCTTCCAGAAATCGGTTAAGTTGCATGGTATAACCTCAAGGTAAAAGCCATATCGTGGCCCAACCCTATGGGGTGCTTCACTGCCAGGGTTATGGGGCATGGGGCCCAACTCTTGCCGTTTTAAAGAAAATGGACACCAAGAGAATGTGTTAAAGTATGGTACAACAGGTCATCGTGGAGATGACAACTGTCCAGGTTCCAATATGCTGTTAATCACAGCAAAGAATGCTCAGGAAGCTTCTTCTTCAAAGCAATGTAAAAAGCGTATCAGATTCGAAAAGGTAAGTATTAGTATAAGGAGCAAGGTGAAGGTTAGTTTTCCAGAGGCAAAGCAACTTGCCCGTGTTGTGTTTGCACAGCCAGTAGGTCCTTTGCTTCGGTTCTAGCCCACCTCCTTCCCACCTAACCCTTGACCGCCAAATGCTTCTCACAACCACACAATCTGCCACTTCCTCTAAACCTCAGTCCACAAATTGCTGGACACTGCGCCTCGGTTAGTTGCCACCCAGAAAAACGGAGTAGGAGTGAGGGGTCTATTGAGGAGACTCCTCCTCCAAAGTAGGTCTTTGGAGCATCATTTAAGGCTCCAGAGGCCTCAACGGGGACAGCTACAGCTGCCACCACATCCACAGGGGCCTCTGCTGCTAGGCAGAATGCCCCTGAAGTAAAGCTCAGGCACGCCCTTTTTCCCAGGCAAAGGAATCCTGAACCTGTCCAAAAAACTCAAGCTGCCACCACATCCACAGGGGCCTCTGCTGCTAGGCAGAATGCCCCTGAAGTAAAGGCTCAGGCATGCCCTTTGCCCAGGCAAAGGAATCTGAACCTGTACAAAGATCAAGCGCAGCACATCCCACAAGGGCCTCCGCTGCCTAGACAGAATGCCCCTGAAGCAACGGGCTCAGGTCCAGTCCTTTTGCCCAGGTAAAGAAATCCCCCCTGAACCTGTCCAAGGGAAAAAAACCTGTGGGAAAACTAGTTCCACAAGGTAAAACAACCATGAAAAAGGGTACTCCAAGTATCATGGAAAGGGACAGCCTAAAGGTGTGAGGCAACCTTGACCACAGGTGCTGCCAAACACCTTATTAAGAAATAATAGGAAGAACTGGATACCCTAATCCAAGGGACCTGTCAGGGAATTCATGCAAAAAATGGAGAACTGCAAATTATGATAGCTCATGTAACCCAGTTGTGTATTGCCTACAAGAGGATTAGGACCAGGGGAAAATCGTCCAATTTTCCTGAGAGATTCCAAGTTTCAAGCCCTTATGAAAATATGGTGCACAAGATTTCCCTTTCAGGCCATCCACTGCAGGACAACACTGCAGGCCTGTGAAGAATAGGCTTGACACGACCTACACTGTTGCATCCATTACTTCCTCCACATAATCTGAACATTAATGATTGGGAAAACTTACTTGGGGCATTGCCACATCCATTTCTACTCTTGGGAGGATTTCAATGGTCGGCATCACCTCTGGGGAGACACTTTGTGCAACCCTCGAGGAAGGCCTTGGATTCCTTGTTCTTAAAAGTAGATGCAGTTTTACTGAACATTGACACTCCACACATTTCCAAATTCAAAACCCTGGGGACATTTCTCTAATATAGACCTATCATAGGCTCACCTGATTCACAGTTGAACTTCACTTGGCAGGTCATGGGAAAGGGATTACATGGAAAGCGTACCACTTTCAATAATTTTGGAGGAGGTGAATTGGTATTCCAGCCAATGGAGTGCAGAAATGGCGACTGAACATGCGGGGGGGGGGGGGGGGGACTGGACTTTGTTAGATCATCTGCAGTATTGCAAGGATCTGTGAATGATTTCCAGTGGGTTCAAAGAAAGCTGTTAATCACTTCACATCACAAATTCACCTTGCAGCGACGCATCCATTCGAAAAGTAGCGGACAGTACCATAGACCTCCCAGTACCATGGTGGTCTGATGAATACCAACAAGCTGTAAGAGCAAGAAAAGTTTGCATTAAGGCAAAGGCATTGTAAACCTTGATCAATTACAAGAAGACCCGAGCCAAGGCTAGGCGCGTGCTAAAGGAGGCTAGATGGATGTCGTGGAGATAGTATGTCTCCTTGATTAACTCTGGGACCCCCTTAGCATGGGTATGGGACAAGGTGCGTAAGATAGCTGGAAAGAGCATATCCATGTCAACAACCTGCTCGGAAGATAGTTGGCCATAATCATCACAGATAAAAAAAGATGTTGCAAATTGAGTAGCTAAATCCATGTGCAGAGATCTCCTCTGGAGCATCTTACACTGCTCGATTCTCCACTCTTCGGGCTAAACAGGAACAACACCCAGTGTCGTTCTTCAGTAGGACTGCAGCAGAACTTCCATACAACTTGCCATTTTTGCGCAAAGAGATGGACTCAGAAAGTGACGATATTCCATACCAAATGATATCTCACTTACCAGAGAGCTCCCAGAAGTTCCTGTTAGACCTATTTAATAGGATCTATAGGGAGGGCACAGTGCCCATCCACATGGAGAGAAGCTATAATCATTCATTTTCCTAAACCTGGCAAAGATGCTTCCGCACCAGGAAATTACAGGACCAATTTCCCCACCAGCTGCATTTGCAAGCTGATGGAGAAAATGGTCAACTTCAGGTTGACATGGCTGCTAGAAAAGGAAAAGGTGTTGGACCTCATAGTCAAATATGGCTTTAGAAAAATTAAGATCGGACCACCAGATGCACTGGAGGATGGAAAACTTGCTATACAGCATTCCTTAGCACAGCGGACGTCACATGATTAGCAGTCTTCTTGACCTTGAATAAGGCTTACAATAGTACATGGAAGCATGGGATACTCATTAAGTCTTATGACATGTGTTAAGAGGAGCATTACTACCTTCATACAAAGCTTCCTTCTGACAGGAAGTTAGAGTTAGGTAGGAAACAGTTTCTCTAACCTGAAGATCAGCTGGAAGGGGGTCCACAAGGGGTGTCTTAAGGTGTGACCTGTTTGCCTTGCTATAAATTGACATCATAAAGGTTGTTCCAAGTGTGTCTCCCATGAATTGTATTGTGGATGGAACTTTACACTGTACTGTCAGGAGGAAGTTACAGGATGTGCAAAGGACGCATGAAGACTGCAATAAATCAGGTTGTACATGGGCAACATATCATGGGGTCAAATTTTCTCCAAGCAAGACCATGGCAATACATTTCCACAAACGAGGAAAAAGTTCCAATCCTTCCCTCTATTTAGGAGCAAACCCATGCAATTTTGTCCAAGAGGTGAAGAACTTGGGTCTAATTTTGGACTTCAGGACTTACATCACATCAAACAGTTAAAAAGTGAAGGCTTACAAAAGCATTAGTTTGCGGGTTCTTTCACATTTATCTTGGGGTGCAGGACCGCACAACGCTTCTACGGCTTTACCGAGCGCTTATCGTAGTAAGCTGGACATGGAATGTGAAGCTTATCATCTGCAATCCCACTGTTATCTGAAGCTCTCCAAAATCTGTACTGGGGCTTTCAGGTCTTCACCTGTGGAGTCCCTGTCATGCTGAGAGTGGAGAACCACCTCTTTCTACACCGGGACTACATGAACCTGATTTACTACACGAGGACTACAAAGTGATTCTGATCTCCTAATCCAGATTGGGTTTTCAACCCCCTTGAGGATAGCCCGATCCTATGGTAGGAGAATGAGGAATCTGTAGAAGAACTTAATTTAAGTCGCACTAAGGTTCCTGGCTAGTTGGAATTCCCCAATTCCCCTGGACTAAGCAAGTTGAAGCTGGATTGGGTCGGGAATTGGAAAGGGGACGAGATTTTCTTCAGCACATTTCTAAGTACCAAGGATCGGACGCAATATATACAGATGTTCGAAATTTGAAAATTTCGTGTGGGCTTTGCAAGCAGTGAGCAGAAGGAAGACTGCATATGGCAGTCTTTCTCTAGCGCCTCGATTTCTTCCATGCCAGAGTTACATGCATCCTTGCAGCAGTTAAGAGAAACTAGAGATTTTGAAAAAACCATTCTATTGTGATATATGTGGGACTCTCGTAGTGCATTGCAAGCAATCAAGGAGCTTAAACTCCTCACATCCAGTAGTGAGGGAGGTTCAAGATTGGCTTGCACTGAATGTCAACACGTAAAAAGATAACTTTGTGTTGGGTTGCCAGCGCATGTTGTGTTAGTTGGGGAATGAGCGAGCTGAATTCAGAAGGCCACGGCAGCTGCCGCTCAGCTCTTGTGAAGCATCGTTTTCCTCTCCCACACACCGACCTGAAATCAGGCATCAGGAGTGTCTCGCGATGAATCGAAGGAACCAAGGGGGCATACCTCCAGAAAATAAACGCGAGAGATTAGAGATTACCTTGGCAGTTGGGTGACTAGCATCCATTACCAACAAAAGTGGAGTTGCATTAAACAAGACTAAGAATCGGGCACACAAGACTGACTCATGGGCCGATGATGGCTAAAAGCCAAGCACTTTGTGAGGGATGCCAAGAGCCCTTAACGATCACACATGTAGTGGAAAGATGTGCAACATTCTCAGACCAAAGATGTATGTACTTGTCTCCCCTATATACACTGAAGAATGTATTGGGGGAGGATTGTGATATAGAGGGTCTTATTAGTTTCCTTAGGGAGACTAATATTTTTAATAAAATTTAATTATGCATAATGTTTATGCAATAATTTTATACACTTAGAGTATAATATTTATGCTTTGATTTTTAATTTGTTTATTATTATTTATAAGATATCTATTGATAAATTTTGAAAGTTTTAAACATTTTAATATTTCTATTTAACAAGGCATTCGCCGCTAATGACAAATAATTTTAAATAATCAATCGATCTCGGTATATTCATCTCGTCAAGAGGAACTGAGGCAGGCAGTGCAGGCCCTTGTCTTTCCCATCTGAAGGGGTGTGGGCGAGACCCTCTTCTTACGGCAAATTCACGGGTTTCCATATTTTGAGAATGAATATGCGGATTTATCATATGGTGAGCATACACATGATCCTTCAATGCGCCATTTGCATATCAATTCTTGCTATAACGGTTTCGGTTCCTTTGATG